>NC_069507.1:62009451-62061951 GCF_027579735.1 Bombina bombina | reverse complement strand
CACCTTGCTGGCGTCTGAGTCGGACTGGAGCTCTCTGCCCTTTACCAATCCAGCCACGGGCCCATCCATCTGGCCCATCAAGACTCACTCTCATTTCATCAGTCCATAAAACCTTAGAAAAATCAGTCTTGAGATATTTCTTGGCCCAGTCTTGACGTTTCAGCTTGTGTGTCTTGTTCAGTGGTGGTCGTCTTTCAGCCTTTCTTACCTTGGCCATGTCTCTGAGTATTGCACACCTTGTGCTTTTGGGCACTCCAGTGATGTTGCAGCTCTGAAATATGGCCAAACTGGTGGCAAGTGGCATCTTGGCAGCTGCACGCTTGACTTTTCTCAGTTCATCGGCAGTTATTTTGCACCTTGGTTTTTCCACAAGCTTCTTGCGACCCTGTTGACTATTTTGAATGAAACACTTGATTGTTCGATGATCACGCTTCAGAAGCTTTGCAATTTTAAGAGTGCTGCATCCCTCTGCAAGATATCTCACTATTTTTGACTTTTCTGAGCCTGTCAAGTCCTTCTTTTGACCCATTTTGCCAAAGGAAAGGAAGTTGCCTAATAATTATGCACACCTGATATAGGGTGTTGATGTCATTAGACCACACCCCTTCTCATTACAGAGATGCACATCACCTAATATGCTTAATTGGTAGTAGGCTTTCGAGCCTATACAGCTTGGAGTAAGACAACATGCATAAAGAGGATGATGTGGTCAAAATACTCATTTGCCTAATAATTCTGCACTCCCTGTATATATATATATATATATATATATATATATATATATATATATATATATATATATGTATATGTATATGTATATGTATATATATATATATTTATTTATTTATTTATAAAATATTTTACCAGGAAGGATACATTGAGATTTCTCTTTTTCAAGTATGTCCTGGGTCCACAAAACATTGCATTGATACAATAGGGTACAATAAAATACAAAAACAATTGCCTAGATTACGAGTTGTGCGGTAACAGGGGTGTGTTGCTAACTTGCAGTTTATTGTCACCGCCCAGTTACATGCAGCGCTGGTATTACGGTTTTTTTTTTTAACCCGGCGTTAACAGGCAAGAAGTGAATGTATAGCAAAATTGTGCTCCACACTGCATTCCAATACCAGGCAGCGCTGCTTAAGTGAGCGGTAAGCTGGTTGTACATGCTCATGAACGATTTCCCCATAGACATTAATGGGGAGAGTCGGCTGAGAAAAAGTCTAACACCTGCAAAAAAGCAGCGTAAAGCTCCGTAACGCAGCCCCATTGATTCCTATGGGGAAACACATTTTATGTTTACACCTAACACCCTAACATGAACCCTGAGTCTAAACACCCCTAATCTTGCACTTATTAACCCCTAATCTGCCACCCCCGACACCTACATTATATTTATTAACCCCTAATCTGCCGCTCGGACATCGCCACCACCTACATTATACTTATTAACCCCTAATCTGCTGTCCCAACATCGCCGACACCTACATTATATTTATTAACCCCTAATCTCCCTCCCCCAATGTTGCCGCAACCTACCTACATTTATTAACCCCTAATCTGCCGCCCCCAATGTCGCCGCCACTATTCTAAATTTATTAACCCTAACACCCACTAACTTAAATATAATTTAAATAAATCTAAATAAAATTACTATCATTAACTAAATTATTCATATTTAAAACTAAATACTTACCTAGAAAACAAACCCTAAGCTAGCTACAATATAACTAATAGTTACATTGTATCTAGCTTAGGGTTTATTTTTATTTTACCGGCAAGTTTGTATTTATTTTAACTAGGTAGACTAGTTAGTAAATAATTATTAACTATTTACTAACTACCTAGCTAAAATAAATACAAATTTACTTGTAAAATAAAACGTAACCTAAGTTACACTAACACCTAACACTACACTACAATTAAATAACTTACCTAAATTAAATACAATTAAATAAATTAAATACAATTAGCTAAATTACAAAAAACCCCACTAAATTACAGAAAATAAAAAACAAATTACAAGATATTTAAACTAATTACACCTAATCTAAGAGCCCTATCAAAATAAAAAGCCTCCCCTCCAAATTAAAAAAAAAACCTAGCCTAAACTAAACTACCAATAGCCCTTAAAAGGGCCTTTGCGGGGCATTGCCCCAAAGAAATCAGCTCTTTTACCTGTAAAAAAAAAATACACACAACCCCCCCAACAGTAAATCCCACCACCCACACAACCAACCCCCCAAATAAAAGCCTAACAAAAAAAACCTAAGCTCCCCATTGCCCTGAAAAGGGCATTTGGATGGGCATTGCCCTTTAAAGGGCATTTAGCTCTATTGCTGCCCAAAGCCCTAATCTAAAAATAAAACCCACCCAATACACCCTTAAAAAATCCTAACACTAACCCCTGAAGATCCACTTACCAGGAGAAGTCTTCATCCAAGCGGCAAGATGTCCTCAACAAAGCCGGCAGAAGTGGTCCTCCAGACGGGCAGAAGTGGTCCTCGGGCAGAAGTCTTCACCCAGGCGGCATCTTCTATCTTCAAGACATCCGGCGCGGAGCATCCTCTTCCAACTACAACTACCCGACTAATGAAGGTACCTTTAAATGACGTCATGCAAGATTGCATCCCTTAGATTCCGATTGGCTGATAGTATTCTATCAGCCAATCGGAATTAAGGTTGAAAAAATCCTATTGGCTGATGCAATCAGCCAATAGGATTGAGCTCGCATTCTATTCAGTGTGCAATTTGATTTTGTTTTAATGCATAGATGGGAATTTTGTAGTTTGTGTAATTTAGGTACCGCTCCAAAGATCATTGTGACAGTGTTGTCAGTGTTTAGGAAGAGTTTGTTTTTTGAGATCCACTTTTTTACCTCTGTGAACGGGTCTTGGAGCACTGTCTTAAGCTGCGGCTGATCGGATTTGTTTGCATTGATTACCGTGTTGTCTGCGTACATGTACAGTTGAGGATTTGCAGACATTTGGCAGATCATTTATAAATTATGTGAACACTAGAGGGCCGAGAATGGAACCTTGGGCAACACCACACGTGACTGGGAGAGGGAGTCGCTGTCAGAAAAGGAGACATACTGTGATCTATCCGATACATATGATCGAAATCAGGATAGCGGACGATCACCAATACCTGAGTTTTTTAGTTTGAGCAGTAGTATGTCGTGGTCTACTGTGTCAAACGCCTTTGCAAAATCAAGAAAAATAGCTCCAGTTAGGTTTGGATGTTGTTGCAAACTTTTAGGAGGGCAGTTGTAGTGGAGTGATTCGGGCAAAACCCCTATTGAACAGGGGTCATATAGCTAGATTGTTCGTAATACGCACATAGTTGTGTATGGACGCATTTTTCTAAGATTTTTGACAATACTGGGAGCAATGTTATTGGGAGATTGTTAGTAACCATGGTTAACTCACCACTTTTATGGATAGGCACTACTCTTGCAGTCTTCCAAAGTTTGGGTATGTATCCAGACACCAAGGATTCGTTAATTAGGGTTGTGACAGGTTTAGCAATTGCTGGCGCACTGAGCTTCAACAGCATTGCTGGGATTTGATCAGGTCCAGACTGGTTTTTCATTTTTAGATTATTAAGGTGTTTCTTAATGATATTGATGGGTACAGGTCTAAAAACAGAATTTATGTTTACCTGATAAATTTCTTTCTCCAACGGTGTGTCCGGTCCACGGCGTCATCCTTACTTGTGGGATATTCTCTTCCCCAACAGGAAATGGCAAAGAGCCCAGCAAAGCTGGTCACATGATCCCTCCTAGGCTCCGCCTACCCCAGTCATTCGACCGACGTTAAGGAGGAATATTTGCATAGGAGAAACCATATGGTACCGTGGTGACTGTAGTTAAAGAAAATAAAATATCAGACCTGATTAAAAAAACCAGGGCGGGCCGTGGACCGGACACACCGTTGGAGAAAGAAATTTATCAGGTAAACATAAATTCTGTTTTCTCCAACATAGGTGTGTCCGGTCCACGGCGTCATCCTTACTTGTGGGAACCAATACCAAAGCTTTAGGACACGGATGAAGGGAGGGAGCAAATCAGGTCACCTAAATGGAAGGCACCACGGCTTGCAAAACCTTTCTCCCAAAAATAGCCTCAGAAGAAGCAAAAGTATCAAACTTGTAAAATTTGGTAAAAGTGTGCAGTGAAGACCAAGTCGCTGCCCTACATATCTGATCAACAGAAGCCTCGTTCTTGAAGGCCCATGTGGAAGCTACAGCCCTAGTGGAATGAGCTGTGATTCTTTCGGGAGGCTGCCGTCCGGCAGTCTCGTAAGCCAATCTGATGATGCTTTTAATCCAAAAAGAGAGAGAGGTAGAAGTTGCTTTTTGGCCTCTCCTTTTACCTGAATAAACAACAAACAAGGAAGATGTTTGTCTAAAATCCTTTGTAGCATCTAAATAGAATTTTAGAGCGCGAACAACATCCAAATTGTGCAACAAACGTTCCTTCTTTGAAACTGGTTTTGGACACAGAGAAGGTACGATAATCTCCTGGTTAATGTTTTTGTTAGAAACAACTTTTGGAAGAAAACCAGGTTTAGTACGTAAAACCACCTTATCTGCATGGAACACCAGATAAGGAGGAGAACACTGCAGAGCAGATAATTCTGAGACTCTTCTAGCAGAAGAAATCGCAACTAAAAACAAAACTTTCCAAGATAATAACTTAATATCAACGGAATGTAAGGGTTCAAACGGAACCCCCTGAAGAACTGAAAGAACTAAATTGAGACTCCAAGGAGGAGTCAAAGGTTTGTAAACAGGCTTGATTCTAACCAGAGCCTGAACAAAGGCTTGAACATCTGGCACAGCTGCCAGCTTTTTGTGAAGTAATACCGACAAGGCAGAAATCTGTCCCTTCAGGGAACTTGCAGATAATCCTTTTTCCAATCCTTCTTGAAGGAAGGATAGAATCCTAGGAATCTTAACCTTGTCCCAAGGGAATCCTTTAGATTCACACCAACAGATATATTTTTTCCAAATTTTGTGGTAAATCTTTCTAGTCACAGGCTTTCTGGCCTGAACAAGAGTATCGATCACAGAATCTGAGAATCCTCGCTTCGATAAAATCAAGCGTTCAATCTCCAAGCAGTCAGCTGGAGTGAAACCAGATTCGGATGTTCGAACGGACCCTGAACAAGAAGGTCTCGTCTCAAAGGTAGCTTCCAAGGTGGAGCCGATGACATATTCACCAGATCTGCATACCAAGTCCTGCGTGGCCACGCAGGAGCTATCAAGATCACCGACGCCCTCTCCTGCTTGATCCTGGCTATCAGCCTGGGGATGAGAGGAAATGGCGGGAACACATAAGCTAGTTTGAAGGTCCAAGGTGCTACTAGTGCATCCACTAGAGCCGCCTTGGGATCCCTGGATCTGGCCCCGTAGCAAGGAACTTTGAAGTTCTGACGAGAGGCCATCAGATCCATGTCTGGAATGCCCCACAGGTGAGTGACTTGGGCAAAGATTTCCGGATGGAGTTCCCACTCCCCCGGATGCAATGTCTGACGACTCAGAAAATCCGCTTCCCAATTTTCCACTCCTGGGATGTGGATAGCAGACAGGTGGCAGGAGTGAGACTCCGCCCAAAGAATAATTTTGGTTACTTCTTCCATCGCTAGGGAACTCCTTGTTCCCCCCTGATGGTTGATGTACGCAACAGTCGTCATGTTGTCTGATTGAAACCGTATGAACCTGGTCCTCGCAAGCTGGGGCCAGGCCTGGAGCGCATTGAATATCGCTCTCAGTTCCAGAATATTTATCGGTAGAAGAGATTCTTCCCGAGACCAAAGACCCTGAGCTTTCAGGGATCCCCAGACCGCGCCCCAGCCTATCAGACTGGCGTCGGTCGTGACAATGACCCACTCTGGTCTGTGGAACATCATCCCTTGAGACAGATTGTCCAGGGACAGCCACCAACGGAGTGAGTCTCTGGTCCTCTGATTTACTTGTATCTTCGGAGACAAGTCTGTATAGTCCCCATTCCACTGACTGAGCATGCACAGTTGTAATGGTCTTAGATGAATGCGCGCAAAAGGAACTATGTCCATCGCCGCCACCATCAACCCGATCACTTCCATGCACTGAGCTATGGAAGGAAGAGGAACGGAATGAAGTATCCGACAAGAGTCCAGAAGCTTTGTTTTTCTGGCCTCTGTTAGAAAGATCCTCATTTCTAAGGAGTCTATAATTGTTCCCAAGAAGGGAACCCTTGTTGACGGGGATAGAGAACTCTTTTCCACGTTCACTTTCCAGCCGTGAGATCTGAGAAAGGCCAGGACAATGTCCGTGTGAGCCTTTGCTTGAGGAAGGGACGACGCTTGAATCAGAATGTCGTCCAGGTAAGGTACTACTGCAATGCCCCTTGGTCTTAGCACCGCTAGAAGGGACCCTAGTACCTTTGTGAAAATCCTTGGAGCAGTGGCTAATCCGAAAGGAAGCGCCACGAACTGGTAATGTTTGTCCAGGAATGCAAACCTTAGGAACCGATGATGTTCCTTGTGGATAGGAATGTGTAGATACGCATCCTTTAAATCCACCGTGGTCATAAATTGACCTTCCTGGATGGAAGGAAGGATAGTTCGAATGGTTTCCATCTTGAACGATGGGACCTTGAGAAATTTGTTTAAGATCTTGAGATCTAGGATTGGTCTGAACGTTCCCTCTTTTTTGGGAACTATGAACAGATTGGAGTAGAACCCCATCCCTTGTTCTCTTAATGGAACAGGATGAATCACTCCCATTTTTAACAGGTCTTCTACACAATGTAAGAACGCCTGTCTTTTTATGTGGTCTGAAGACAACTGCGACTTGTGGAACCTCCCCCTTGGGGGAAGTCCCTTGAATTCCAGAAGATAACCCTGGGAGACTATTTCTAGCGCCCAAGGATCCAGAACATCTCTTGCCCAAGCCTGAGCGAAGAGAGAGAGTCTGCCCCCCACCAGATCCGGTCCCGGATCGGGGGCCAATATTTCATGCTGTCTTGGTAACAGTGGCAGGTTTCTTGGCCTGCTTTCCCTTGTTCCAGCCTTGCATTGGTCTCCAAGCTGGCTTGGCCTGAGAAGTATTACCCTCTTGCTTAGAGGACGTAACACCTTGGGCTGGTCCGTTTTTACGAAAGGGACGAAAATTAGGTCTATTTTTTGCCTTGAAGGGCCGATCCTGAGGAAGGGCGTGGCCCTTACCCCCAGTGATATCAGAGATAATCTCTTTCAAGTCAGGACCAAACAGCGTTTTCCCCTTGAAAGGAATGTTTAGTAGCTTGTTCTTGGAAGACGCATCAGCCGACCAAGATTTCAACCAAAGCGCTCTGCGCGCCACAATAGCAAACCCAGAGTTCTTAGCCGCTAACTTAGCCAATTGCAAAGAGGCGTCTAGAGTGAAAGAATTAGCCAATTTGAGAGCATTGATTCTGTCCATAATCTCCTCATAAGGAGGAGAGTCACTATCGAGCACCTTAAGCAGTTCATCAAACCAGAAATATGCGGCTGTAGTGACAGGGACAATGCATGAAATGGGTTGTAGAAGGTAACCCTGCTGAACAAACATCTTTTTAAGCAAACCTTCTAATTTTTTATCCATAGGATCTTTGAAAGCACAACTATCCTCTATGGGAATAGTGGTGCGTTTGTTTAAAGTAGAAACCGCTCCCTCGACCTTGGGGACTGACTGCCATAAGTCCTTTCTGGGGTCGACCATAGGAAACAATTTTTTAAATATGGGGGGAGGGACGAAAGGAATACCGGGCCTTTCCCATTCTTTATTAACAATGTCCGCCACCCGCTTGGGTATAGGAAAAGCTTCTGGGAGCCCCGGCACCTCTAGGAACTTGTCCATTTTACATAGTTTCTCTGGGATGACTAAATTTTCACAATCATCCAGAGTGGATAATACCTCCTTAAGCAAAATGCGGAGATGTTCCAATTTAAATTTAAATGTAATCACATCAGATTCAGCCTGCTGAGAAATGTTCCCTAAATCAGTAATTTCTCCCTCAGACAAAACCTCCCTGGCCCCCTCAGATTGGGTTAGGGGCCCTTCAGAGATATTAATATCAGCGTCGTCATGCTCTTCAGTAACTAAAACAGAGCAGCCACGCTTACGCTGACAAGGGTTCATTTTGGCTAAAATGTTTTTGACAGAATTATCCATTACAGCCGTTAATTGTTGCATAGTAAGGAGAATTGGCGCGCTAGATGTACTAGGGGCCTCCTGAGTGGGCAAGACTCGTGTAGACGAAGGAGGGAATGATGCAGTACCATGCTTACTCCCCTCACTTGAGGAATCATCTTGGGCATCATTGTCATTATCACATAAATCACATTTATTTAAATGAATAGGAATTCTGGCTTCCCCACATTCAGAACACAGTCTATCTGGTAGTTCAGACATGTTAAACAGGCATAAACTTGATCAGAAAGTACAAAAAACGTTTTAAAATAAAACCGTTACTGTCACTTTAAATTTTAAACTGAACACACTTTATTACTGCAATTGCGAAAAAACATGAAGGAATTGTTCAAAATTCACCAAATTTTCACCACAGCGTCTTAAAGCCTTGAAAATATTGCACACCAATTTTGGAAGCTTTAACCCTTAAAATAACGGAACCGGAGCCGTTTTAAGCTTTAAACCCCTTTACAGTCCCTGGTATCTGCTTTGCTGAGACCCAACCAAACCCAAAGGGGAATACGATACCAAATGACGCCTTCAGAAGTCTTTTATAAGTATCAGAGCTCCTCTCACATGCGACTGCATGCCATGCCTCTCAAAAACAAGTGCGCAACACCGGCGCGAAAATGAGACTCTGCCTATGCTTTGGGAAAGCCCCTAAAGAATAAGGTGTCTAAAACAGTGCCTGCCGATATTATTAAATCAAAATACCCAGAATAAATGATTCCTCAAGGCTAAATAAGTGTTAATATCGATCGATTTAGCCCAAAAAAAGTCTACAGTTTAAATAAGCCCTTGTGAAGCCCTTATTTACAATCGTAATAAACATGGCTTACCGGATCCCATAGGGAAAATGACAGCTTCCAGCATTACATCGTCTTGTTAGAATGTGTCATACCTCAAGCAGCAAGAGACTGCAAACTGTTCCCCCAACTGAAGTTAATTGCTCTCAACAGTCCTGTGTGGAACAGCCATGGATTTTAGTTACGGTTGCTAAAATCATTTTCCTCATACAAACAGAATTCTTCATCTCTTTTCTGTTTCTGAGTAAATAGTACGTACCAGCACTATTTGAAAATAACAAACTCTTGATTGAATAATGAAAAACTACAGTTAAACACTAAAAAACTCTAAGCCATCTCCGTGGAGATGTTGCCTGTACAACGGCAAAGAGAATGACTGGGGTAGGCGGAGCCTAGGAGGGATCATGTGACCAGCTTTGCTGGGCTCTTTGCCATTTCCTGTTGGGGAAGAGAATATCCCACAAGTAAGGATGACGCCGTGGACCGGACACACCTATGTTGGAGAAATTGAACTTTTCTATATTGTGTCTTTGTAGATCCACAATTGTAGTGTCAGGATGCGCGTCATTTATTAGTTTGTCAATCAGGGTGGTGGAGCATCTGACAAAATAATTGTTAAAGGCATTTGCTACTTCTAAGGGAAGTTGCAGGGTTTGGTTGTTCACTTTGACAGTGGAGGGTTGGGAGTGGATTGGGGGAGTGTGTAAGTTATTTATGATTTTCTAAAACTTTCTAGGGTTTGATATGTTATTTTTCAGATTTTCACAGAAATATTGCCAATTTTGTTTGTTTAGTGCATATATTTTGCCATTTTCTATATATACACAGTGATCGTTCATAGAGCCAGTATGCTTGAACTTTCACCACAATGAATCCCGAAACTGGTACATTTGAATGAGGTCAGCTGTGATCCAATTCATATGCGCTCCTTTTTACTCTCACCTTATGCAGCGGGGCATGCAAATTCCAAACTTGCAGGAGTTCGGACTGAAGGAATTCAACTGCAGAGTCTAAATCTGGAATTAGGTTTAATCTGTGCCAGGGGAGGTTCTTGATGTCATTTAGAAATGATTGAAGATAACATTTTTTGAAGGACCTCGTGATTTTAACTTTGGGAGAGTATTTAGTAGCCCTTATTTTGCACACGCAGTATACTAAGCAGTGGTCACTGAAACTGTTAGGGAGAAGACCTGCCTCCTGGATTCGGTCAGGGGAAGTGGAGAGAATCCATTCGAGGAGGGTGTGGTTATGGCTTTTAATGTTTATGCGAGTTGGGGAGGATATTAATTGCGTATATATATATATATATATATATATATATATACATACATACACACACGCACACATATACTGTATATATATATATATATATACACACACGCACACATATACTGTATATATATATATATATATATATATATATATATATATACACACACACACACACACACACACATATATGCACACTAGGAATATATAAATATTAATCCTCTAAATTGACTTTTAAACTTCTAGTTAACTTTAAGTCGGTGACAGTTATAAAGTATAGAAGCTCCAGCTCTGATAGTAAATAGGTGAGTGACACGAACACAAATGTCACATGATACGTTCTGCAATACAGAACAACCCAGGTATTAACTCAATAATAATATACTGTATCTGCTCTGCATTACACAGTGCATAAGGTTTCAGTCTTTAAATAATTACAGACTGTTGCAAGCACCAGGCAGTATTAGAGACTCATCCTCCGCCCTGTACGTGCCATTTCATTTGCATGAGGAGCAGAGAGAGCGAGACAGTCTGCAGACTGCGGTGCAGTAATTTAAAATGACATAGTCATGTATACACCATGTGCAGGTCGGTGCTATGTTGTTTTCTAAACATTAACAAATGAGTGCTTGATCATGTCAGTCACTGTATTCCTTCCTTGGTCACACAATGCAGGAGTGTTTGTCCATTTCTCATTTTAAGTGTAAGTTGTCATGACTAACAGATTTTTTTTTTTTTTTTTTAAATTGTGTTACATGTTGCAAAAAAAAGAGAAAAATTAAATGTATAAAAATCACATTTTTGGGGGGCGGTGCGGGGAAGGGGGGCCCTTTCGTGGATTCTTGCACCGGGGCCCTGAGGTTTCTAGTTACGCCTCTGACCCATAAACTACCGATTAACCCCTAAACCTCTATCCCCCCGCATCGCAAATACTATAATAAACCTATTAACCCCTAATCCACCACCCACCCTCATCGGCAACACTAAATTAAAGTATTAACCCTTAAACCATCAATCATTCATATCACTACTACTAAAATAAACCTATTAACCCTTAAACCGTCAAACCCCACTTCGCTACTACTAAAATAAATATATTAACCCCTAAACCGCTGACCCCCCACATCACTACTACTAAACCTATTAACCTCTAAACTGCCGGCCCCCTGCATCGCAACAAACTAAATTAAACTATTAACCCCTAAACACCTGCTAACTTTAAATTAAAATTACAATATAACTACCTTAAAATAAATAAAAACTTACCTGTGAAATAAAAAAAAACTAAGCTTAAACTATAAATAAACCTAACATTACTATTTAAAACAAATATATATACCAAAAATAAAAAACCTAAATTACAAAATTAAAAAATACTAACACTACGGAAAAAACAAAAACCCTAACATTACAAAAAATAACACTCTAAAATTACGAAAAATAGATTACAGAAAATAATAAACGAAACTATCCAAAATAAAAAAAAAACAATTTAATACCCCTATAAAAACAAAAAAGCCACCCCAAAATAAAAACACCCCCTAATCTAACACTAAACTACCAATAGCCCTTAAAAGGGCCTTCTATAGGGCATTGTCCTAAGTTTTACAGCTCTTTTACATAAAAAAATATAAATTACCCCCTAACAGTACAACCCCCCACCCAACCAACCCCCCAAAATAAAAAATACCTAACTGTAAAAAAACCTAAGCTACCCAATGCCCTTAAAATGGCATTTGCATGGGCATTGCCCTTAAAAGGGCAATCAGCTTTTTAGTGCCCATTAAAAAAAACAAAAACAAAAAAACTAACACTAACCCCGAAATAGGTACTCAACATTCCTGAATTCCGGCGGGGAAAGTCTTCTTCCAGGTGGATCTATCTTCATCCAGCGCAGGGCCATCGTCTTTCTTCATCCTAGTGGCGCAGAGCGAAGGCAACGCGGATCAGGAATGGCGGCCGTGCAGACATCCAGTGTAGAGGTTCCTCTTCATGTGATCATTTTAATTTAGTGTTGGCGATGTGGGTGGGTGGCGGATTAGGGGTTAATATCTTTATTTAGTGTTGGCGATGCTGGAGGGCAGCAGATTAGGGGTTAATAGGTTTATTGTAGTGTTGGCAATGCGGGAGGATGGTGGATTGGGGGTTAGTATTTGGACGTTGTCGGGGGTGCGGTGGATTAGGGGTATTTAGACTTTGAGTTTATGTTAGGATTGTCTCAATAGACATCAATGGGGAATGCGTTATAGCGATCGCCATTCCGCAATCGCAGCTGTTAGGTTTTTTTCTAACACTTTTTTTCTATTGATGTCTACGGAGGGATACGTGCACAAGCACGTCAGGTCAGGGCTTAGCTTTTGTGCGGTATGGAGCTTAACGCACCATACCACACAACAAAATATACTTTTCTAACTTGTAATGGCAGCGCTATGGAAAGTGCGGTACTGCTAAATTTTTAGCGCCCTTTACGCACCGGGTTTAGCGCACAATTAGTAATCAAGGTCAATGTGATTTTGTCTGAACTGTATTTGAGCAGTTAGTAATTTACAACTACAACCATACTGCACAGAGGGGGTATTAAAAGGACCATGGAATACAGTAGAGCACTTGGATGTTGATCCTGCTTCTAAGATAAATCTGCTAAATCTGTCCTTTGATACTTCTATGTTGTTTGGGAAGCATTTAGAGGATCTAATTGCTAAAAAGAACTGGAGGAGAGTCCTTTTTTGCCCCAAGCTTCAAAATATTCAAGATCTACAAGCAAAGGGCCCAGTTTCATCCAAATAGAGGTGCTTTTTCAAGAGACTCCTTTCGTTTTCAGACATTAAGATCTGCTGCCCCTCAAGAGATAGGGGTAGAGGAATGCCTTCAGTCAAGTCCCAGTGATGGTGTCCCAGCTCTTCCTGTGGGGGCAAGACTGTTGTACTTCAGGGATGTGCAAAGTATCCAGGATCACTGGGTGTTAGATGTTGTCAGCATGGGATATGCTCTGTAATTCAAAAAGTTCCTTCTCTTTGCCAATTTGTTCAGTCCCCTATGCCTCAGGATGAGAAAATAAGGTCTGTTATTCTTTAGGCTCTTGTCTATTTTTGACCCAGAAAAAAAGATTCTTCTTGGAGGCAAATTGTGGATTTACGAGCACTCAATTCTTTTCTAAAAACTCAAAGATTCAAAATAGAGTCCTTGTTGACAGTAATCAATCTTGTTCCAAGAGGTGCCTTCCTGATCTCCATAGACCTGAAGGACTCATACTTTCAGATCTCAAATGCCCTTATACATTTTAAGTTCCTGAGGTTTGTAGTAGAAGCTTGTCACTTTCAGTTTCTGGCTCTCCCCTTTTGAGTGTCCATGGCACTAAGAACATTCTCAAATGTTCTTCTTCCTCTCATGGCAAAGATACTCAAAAAAGGAATCTTTTTGCTTCATTACCTGGACAATATGCTACTTATTGCAGACTTGATTCAACAAGCCAGTCTTAATGCACAGGAAGTATTAAAGACAATGCAGCAACACAGATGGTTGATAAAGTGGGAAAAGAGTCAGCTGATTCCATCCCATCAAACAATTATTCTTCAATACAGAGGAAGGTCTGCCTCAAAATAAGATTCTAGACCTCCAGTCTTTTTAAAAAAAAAATATTGGAGACATAGAAGGACATGACTGTCAGACAATGGATTAGGTTGGCATCTAGTAAAATGGGCCAGATGGAGAATGAGACCATTTCACATTTATTTCCACAGCCATTGGAGGAGGCATACCTCCTTGACTAGCAGGATTCCATTTCCTGGTCATTTAAAAAAAGCATCTTTGTTGTTTTTTGTTGTTGTTGTTTCAGAGTTCCAACTTTCCAGAGGAGATCCTTTTTTCAGAACCTCAGTGGGTGGTGGTAACTAAGGACACCAGCAGCTATGGCTGGGGGTGGTTTGCCAACACTCCTATGTTCAGGGGACTTGGAAACAATCAGAGGAGATTCTTCCATCAAATCTTCTGGAGGTGCGAGCAATTTTGTATGTGCTGAAGTCATTTCAGCAGATGCTACAAGGTCAGGCAGTGAAGGTTGTATCCGAAATTTAAACGGCTGTTTCCTATATCATATATCAAGGTCTATTGGTCCTTTGGATGGTGGCCCCAATTTTTCAATGGGCCCAGAAGTTTACCTTACTTGGCAGCTGTTCATCTTCCATGTTGTCATAATAGAGAGGCGGATTATCTGAGCAGAACAAGTATCTTGCCAACAGAGTGGCAGCTATACAAGGAAATCTTCCAGATGGTAACCAAGAGGTGGGGTTTTCCAGAAGTGGATCTCATGGCCAGCAGTTGAAACAGTCACATTCCTCATTTCTTTAGTTGTTACCCAAGTCTTCAGTAATTGTGAGTGTATGCTTTTTCTCAAACTTGGGACTTTGATCTCATTTATGTGTTTCCTCCAATCACCCTGATACTCCGGCAAAGACAACTATTTCTTCATGGATTGTACGCTGTATTTCTAAATCTTATCAACTTCAAGGTCATCCAGTTCCAGTTGGGTTCAGGGCTCATTCTAGTAGAGCTGTCTCCACATCTTGGGCTTTTCAGAATAATGCATCCTTGTCTGATCTCTGTCAGGCTGCTAGGAGACTCTTCACACTTTTATTTCACATTACATGTTGGATGTTCTACAGTACTCCTCTGCTGATTTTGGCAGGAAAGTTTTGAGTTCGGGACATAAAGCATTATTCTTTGGTGGTTTGTATTTTTTGTTCCCACCCTTTTTGTTTTGTATTGCTTTGTAATCATCTCACTCGACCTTTTCAGCCAAAATATAGGTAATTTCTATATCTTGGCCTATATCCTTGTCAATACTTGCCAAGGTCCCATCCCTATGCTATTTTTTTTTTTCATGGTGTACATTGTTAGGAATTAAGTCTGTAGGGGATGTCCTTTTTATTGCTAGGGTAGGCAGTTTTTCTTCTGTCCACGCCCCCTGGGAGATGGGGATCTCACTCGGTAAGTGTTAACTAAATTATAGGCCAAGATATAGAAATTACTTATATTTTGGCCAAAAATTTCTTATTTTGGCTTTAGTGTTCCTTTAAGTGAGCATGCTTTTTCAGCCCCTGGGATAATTGCTCATTGTAAAGTTCAGTTTTAAATTCTCAAAAAATGTTATTAAGGGGCGGAGCTTGGCCGCACTGGGTAATGGCCGCGTTCTAGAGAAGCTCCTGGGCCCTTTTTACCCAGTTCGGCACTAACTAACAAACATGCAGGGGGAAAAAGCATCCTACGAAGGGACCAAATAAAGGTGACCGCTCAGAGACCAGAGTACCGTTGTCAAACGGACAGCTAACAATGGCACACGCACCGGAGAATCCCGAGAGCTTTGCAGCCTAAGCACACGAGCGCAGCGGCAGACCACAGGAGCGTGGTAAAATATAACGCAGGGCTAAGAAGCAGCATTTAGGGGAAAGAGAGGAGAGAGAGCTGCGCACAACGAAACACTGGAGCGGCTGGATCCGCTATCTAAACCCCACCGGAAAGCCGCCACAGAGGTGTCAGGTGAGCGCATAGCCGACAGCTAGCACAGTACTGATCAGCCCAGGCCCGCTCTAAAAGTTACAGGGCACAGTAGAGACCCAATGTAGCCTGTCAATTACATTTGTTGCCCACAATAGCAAGAAGGTCAAAAGTGCCAACTTACAGGGAAAACCTAAAAAAATAAAATCATAAAAAACAAAAAGGGACAATAATATAAGAGTGCCGGGGAGAAAAGGCAGACCACGGTGCCCACGTGGAACCAGATATTAATCCCCACGCAGCCATCTTGCGCACTTGCAGAGTGCTTAAATCCTTGTGCAGGGGAGATCACAATCTGAGATATCTTTAAAAGACAAGATATACTTCAATCTACAGTATAAGATATATATTACACCTAATAAACTAACATATACTATTTAACCCCTAACACGGAGGGCTGGCTTCTGTGACAAATATTTACACTTAAGGTGAATAACTGGCGAATGAAACACACACGTGCAGTATCACACTCAGGGAAAAATAACTACATACAAAACCTTGGGTATGCCAGCAAAAAAACAGCCTAAGTCAGACACTCCAGCTAAATTAAAAAAAATAAACCAATATCTGAAACCCATAGAAAACTCTGGAAACCAGATCACAGATTTGACAGAAATGGCTCTCAAGACAGCGCAAAACCCAGACTTGCAAACAGTCGGTGCTTCATGTGAAATCACTAAAGCCGACTTACAGCACCTAGCAACCAAGGATGACATTAAATCCGCCATGTCTGATATGAAAGAAATGTTTAATGAGATGAAAAAAGATATTAAGAAAGTAGAACGCAAATTGTCAACCCTGGAGGAGGGACATAATATTGCGACACAGGACATACAACACTTGTCCCAGCTCTCTTATGATCAAGAAGAAGTTATACATAACCTCATGGAGAAGGTGGAAGATCTTGACAACAGAGGGCGCCGTAATAAATTGAGGATAAGAGGGGTTCCTGAAAGCATACACCCCCCTGCAAAACCGGGTTATCTGCAAGACCTCTTTAGAACTGTAAAGGGAAACAACACAGCCTCGAATGTCACTATTGAACGGGTCCACAGAGCACTGAGAGCCAAACCTCCGGCAAAGGCCCCGCCAAGAGACATCATTGTGAAATTTCTTAATTTTGCAGAAAAAGAAGAGATACTAAGACACTCACGCCAGAAAAAACAAATCACACACGCTGGTATAGACATCCAGATCTTCACAGACTTGAGCCCAGCTACCCTGCAGAAGCGCAGAGACTTGCAACTTGTGACAACAGTTCTGAGAGCCCAGAAGATCCCTTACAGATGGGGGTTTCCAGTGAGCCTTACAGCTACAAAGGGAGACAAATCAGCATTACTCCGCACATTGGAAGATATTCCTGCATTCTGTGAAACACTACAGATAGCAATTCCTATCCCCAAAGACCTACCACAGTCACACAAAAATGGAAAACCCTTCACACCAAACTCTGGAGACAACCCGAATCCACCTTTATCCAAGTCCACGGAAAACTAAGACTTCACTTTAAAGGAACGCTTCTCTATATGTCTGTCTATCTTCTCTTCGGCATGGACATGTTCTATGTTGACACTGGGAAGATATCCATAATCTCTGCGCTCACAGGACAGATGAGTATTTTAATTCTGTATATGTACAATTTAGTGTTGTTTAATAATGCCATCAAAATGTTTAACTTGTACCTAGAAATCTTATATTTATGACTTGTGAATAATAAGATCCAAGTACAGACACTGAATACTACCCACCCGCATGCTCAACCCTAATAAGTAGTATACCTTTCACATGCTCTACTTGGATATTGTATTCACAACCCCCTGCATGCCAAGATATCATGTATAAACATGAGTGACATATATTTATTCTAATTCATGTTAGGTGCCTCTGGGGAAGAGTGCCCCTTCCCTCAATTTGTGCACCAAGGTTATAAAAGATTTGATTTATCGTTTAGATTCGACTATATTTACCTTTGTGTTGCCGAAGTGCCTTTATTGATATCTATTTACATAATTGTTGTTGGCGTTTGATTTTCCTCCCCCACCTATCTTGTACCCCTTCCCAACACACAGGGCAATCATATAGGCCTATCTGTTAGGTGAAACAGCACTCATATAGTTATTGGAGTTAGGTGGGACTGTTCCTGTAAAAAGCTCACAGATCCCAGCGCACACTAAAAATAACACGCAAACTAAAAATGACTTCATCATCAAAAACACATATGATAAACATCTTATCGGTTAATGTCAAGGGGTTCAATGTCCCCCAAAAAGGTCTATCATAACACATGACTTAAACAGACTAAAAGGAGACATTGTCCTACTTCAGGAGACACACTTCAAAAAAGGGGCTGAACCAAGATGGTTTAACCGTTCATATCCCACCACTTATTTCTCATCTGGGCCAGCGAAGAAATGTGGGGTGGGAATTCTCATCAGACAAAATATACCTCTGAAAATTACAAACATAGAAAAAGACACGGAGGGTAGGTTACTTATACTGACTGGTTTATTACATGGGCGACCGATCACAATAATAAATGTTTATTTCCCAAATAAGGCATAGGCATCATTCATGCGGACTTTGTTTGGAAAAATACTAGACAATTTGAAAGGGGTGACATTTCTGGGCGGAGACTTAAACGTACCACTTCATCCAGAGATAGACACGTCAAGGGGCAACTCAAACATACCCAAAAGAGACATCAATCATATAAACAGCCAAATAAATACATTGGCTTTATATGATATATGGCGTACCTTCCACCCATCGGTCAGAGACTACACCTTTTTTTCCAGTCCACACGGTATATACTCAAGACTCGATTATATATTTACTGACTCCATAGGCCTTACACTGATCAGGCACACCTCGATTCACCCCAACACATGGTCAGACCATGCACCAGTGACCTGTCAATTAGAGTGGCCTGACTCCCAGATCACGCCATATATATGGCGGTTAGATGACAGTTTACTAGACCACCCGCTGATACACCCAGACATTGACAAAACCTTATCAGAATACTTTCAGATTAATGACACCCCAGACACGACATGGCCAAACATCTGGGAGGCACACAAATGTGTCATGAGAGGAGTGTTACTGAAACATAGGGCAAATTTAATTAAACAAAACAGAACCAGATATGACAACACACTTCAAGATCTCAGGAATTTAGAACAAGAACATAAAAAAGATCCCAAAAACACAGAGCTTAAAAATCGTCTGGACCACACCTGGACGGAGTTTAATACACTACTACAGCACGAACAGCACAAAAGAGCTCTTCGATTACGCCAACGCTATTATGAACAGGGGGATAAGGCAGGGAAACTGCTGGCTAGAGCGCTAAAGCGCAGACAGCTTAAAACACATATACAACATATTAAGAATAAGTCCAACCAGATGAAGCACGACAGTGCATCAATAGCCGAAGTGTTCCGCTCCTACTTCTCGTCCCTATATAACGTAAGTTCTAAGACAGCTGATAACAACCCAATAGATTCAAAGAAACAAGTGATAGCTGACTATCTGGAGGGAATTGCCCTACCCAAACTAGACAAATGCCAGGCAGAAAAACTAGATTCCCCGTTCCACATTAAAGAAATCCAAGACGCAATAAAATCCCTCTCATCTGGGAAAAGCCCGGGCCCAGACGGATTCGGAGTAAAATATTATAAAAAATTTGTGCATATACTCGCCCCGAAGATGCTACTTCTTTTTAATTCAAATAAACAGTTAGGAGGCTTCCCGGCTTCAATGCTGGAGGCACATATTATCATGATACCAAAACCTGGTTAAACCCCAGATGCGCCCGAAAATTTTCGACCAATCTCCCTTCTGAATACAGACATAAAGGTGTATGCCAAAGTACTAGCAAATAGATTAAACCCCCTGCTCACACAATTAATATCTTCTGACCAGGTGGGCTTTATACCAGGGAGGGAGGCAAGAGACAACACCATTAAGGTGTTGCAACTGACATCCTTAGCGCGTAACACTGGCCAAGACCTAGTCCTGATCTCCACGGACGCTGAAAAAGCCTTCGACAGAGTGGACTGGAGTTTTCTCGAGGCCACTCTGCGAGGTATGAATATAGGCAACGGCTTTATCGAAAATATCCTTTCCCTATACGCTAATCCAACAGCAAGAGTCAAGACCAACTCGGTCCTATCAGAGCCCTTTAGCATTAGAAATGGGACAAGGCAGGGGTGCCCACTGTCACCTCTCCTGTTCGCCGTGTCCGTCGAGGTTCTAGCTTGTAAGATCAGATCACAAAAAGAAATAAGAGGCGTTCTCACTAAAGAAAAAGAATATAAGTTAGCAATGTATGCCGACGACATACTGTTAACATTGACCAAAGTAGAGAGCTCCCTTCCACCTCTTTAGAAAACCTTCGAGGAGTACGGCAAGGCTTCGAACTTCCACCTAAATCTGTCCAGGTCTGAACTAATCAATATCAACGCCCCAGCATCAGTCATATCAGCTCTTAGATCTACAAGCCCCATCAAAATACAACAAACCCAAATAAAATATCTAGGCATACAAATCACACAACACTTTAGCAACCTAGTCAAAAAAAATTACATACCACTCTTAAAAGAAATCACAAATGATTTGTCTAGATGGAAAAATAAAACACTGTCATGGATAAGTAGGATACACATAGTAAAGATGAATGTCCTCCCTCGCATTCTATATGTTCTACAAGCTCTGCCTATCCCCTTACCAAAAGATTATCTAAGCCAACTGCAGGGCAATATAGAGAAGTTCATATGGAATGGAACCAAGCCTACTGTAGAGTCCCCAGGAAAACATTACACTTACCAAGGGAGAGGGGCGGCTTGGGTCTACCAGATCTCAATCTATACAGGATGGCGATACTTTTGCAAAGAGTAGTGGAATGGAGTCCCAATTTAGACACCAAGCAGTGGATTGACATAGATCGGGAAATATTACATGTCGACAACGTGGGAGGGTTAGCTTGGCTACAGGCAAAACAGAGACCAGAAACTGTTAACGACTTCCCGTTTCTGGCGGAAGTGTTTCAAAAGTGGGACACATTGATAAACACTAGCACACATATAACAACCAGACCAGCACCGCTGACCCCACTTATAGGGAATCCCAACCTCCCATTTATGACAAGGTATAAACCACCCTCAAGTAAACCGAGTCAGTTAAAAGACCACATACTCAATACAGTTATGAGCGGGGGGAAGGTATTACCACTGTCAGAACTATCGGAGATGGTAAGTGACCACCCACAAACTTGGTATTTACATGCACAGCTATCTCACTATGTGAATGCACACAAATTACAAAATAACCTAAAAAGACGACTCACACACTTTGAGAACCTGTGCACTTCGTCACTCCCCCCTCACCACCTTATATCAAAACTATACAAGTTACTAATGAACCCTGAGGAGGAACAACTACCCTCATATTGCCACAAATGGACCAGAGAATTAAATATAGAAATTTCATATGAAGAGTAGATGCGGATTTTCCGCAACCACAAAAAAGCATCCGTCTCTGCTAAAGTTCAGGAAATTAACTTTAAATATATGTCCAGGTGGTATCTTACCCCTGTGAGAATACAAAAGATTTACAAACAGGTGAGTGATAGGTGTTGGAGGGGATGCAGAGCACCTGCAGATATACATCATGTGTGGTGGGGCTGCGAAAAACTGGGAAACTTCTGGGGAAATGTTATAAGACACATAAACAAAACCTTGGACACACAAATTGCCATAGACCCTAAGCTACTACTGTTTCATAACCTACCGAACCTTAAAGACGACTCAAAACAAAATCTCTTGTTTATAATGCTTAATAGTGCTAAATCACTGATACCACAAAAATGGAAATCTATAGAAATCCCAAGCCTTACGTCCTGGAAACAACAAGTGGACAATCTACACCTCATGGAAAGATACCACTTCCTCGGGATAGGCAAATTAGAAACACATGAATATATGACAATGCGCTGGAACACACATAAGGATGATTGACATGGAAATACAGTAAGAATTAGGGTAACTCAGCTAATAGACCAACACCATCAACTCACTAAACACACACTCTTTAGCTAGACCTGCCCTGACAACTCCCTCCCCCCTTTCCCCCCTCCCTCTTCCATTTCTCCACTTCTAACGCCTTTAAAATTGTTGCAATTTGTTACATATAACATTTCTATACAAAGTAGCTGAGCAGATCAGCAAATGTTTGATAGACAAATTATGCTCAGATGGACACTATTCCTCACCAAACAGTGAACTTACTTTCATAACCCTCACCACCCAACTTTGACTATGGACTCTTTCTCAGCCCAAAAGCGGTTCGAGAAACCACCTGAGGTGCTGGTAGAGGCCAATTTATGTAATTACTACTGAGCTCAGACATGACTCAAACTTGTCAATCTTCAGTTTTCAGAAGCCATCACTGTTTCTATATGTTATCCTTCTGGAGTGTTATATAGGCTCACATTGTAACCAGAGCCAAGTTTGTATATTGGATAATATGTTAATAAAGCTCTTTGAAAATAAAATAAATAAATAAAAAAATAAAAATAAAAAAAAAGGTTATTAAAGGGACATTCCAGCCAAAATTGCAATCCACATGGATGCATTTTAGTTTTGAATAAAAGCATTTTTGTAATATACATGTATTAATAACAAACAATCTTCTTAGAAAAGCTATAGCTGTTTCAAAAGTGTATTTAACTATGCACCGTGCACCAGCATTTAAAACACAGCACTTGCTCAGAGTGCCTAAGGTACTTTTACCATCTGATAATGACTAAATTTGATAATTGCTGACATGATATAAGCCCCACTGCTGCTCTGAGCAGCAGCAATATTTAAAATGCTGTTGCACTAAGAATATCTAGCTATGCTTCACATGCACGTGCAGAGAAAAATGTTAGAACTAAAACAGGGATAACTTTTACAAGAAACATTTTTGCCAACACATGTATATTGCAAATATGTTTCTATTCAAAAATGTAATTCATCTATGTGCATTTCAATTTTGACTGAAATATCCCTTTAAATAGGTTTGGCAAATCATTGATTTTCTGTTGATAGAAATGCGTTATATTAAAAGTAATTCTGATTATGTTTGTTTTCCTATTAAAGATGTCTCTTGTACAACGCTCTTGGAGCTGTATTCAGATAAAGCAATTATTTATGGCTGCCATTAATTTCTGTGTAAATTTCAAAGCCAGAGGTTCAGATCTGTCCTTAAAAACCCCCACTGGTGTGTTTGGCAAAAGGGAATCCATATTATTATTATTTTAAGTTATTTAATAAAAGGATTGTGATCACGCTAATTGAGTACTAATTTTTTTAACACACTTTAATGTCCATTTAAATTTGTAGAATGCCCAAGTAATCTGTCATCTGTAAAGGAGAGCGTTCCTTTGTGAAAAACATTTTTTTGAAAATTGTGTCATGTGATTTCTACATTCTCACTTCTCCCTTCTAAGTTTAGGGGTTCAGTGGCTATATATGTGTTCTTGCTGAGCCAGCACCCTGTTCTACATCTTGTCTATTGACAGCTTTCTGACCAGTTTAGCTCCTTTAGAATGTTAAATCCATCCGCCCTGTTGCTCATCTTATGAAAAGGTGCTTTGCATCTAAGGGTTAAATATATTATTGTATAGGTGACCTTCATTATAGGACTGTTTGTTAACCAACAATTAACAACCGTTACAGCATTTACGCATCCTCTGCTACCAAGTATCATAATTAAAGGGATATGAAACCTAAACGTTTTCTTTCATGAGTTAGACAGAGCATGTACATTTAAACAACTTTCCAATTTACTTATATTATATAATTTGCTTCATTCTCTTAGTATATTTAGTTGAAAAGCATACTTTGGTAGGTCCAGGAGCATCAATGCTAGTTGCTGATTGGTAGCTGCACACAAATATCTGTCTAGCTCCCAGTAGTGCATAGCTGCTCCTTCAACAAAGAATACCAAGGGAATTAAAAAAATGTTTGGGTTGCATGACCCTTTAAGTTCTCATTGATGGAACTACTACTAACCTCTTCACAACAGAATCCACTACCACAATTAACAGCTAACATATGAAAATCTACAGCAGTTAAACTTATACTTGTCTTAGCAATCTAGGGATTACCCAATGTGACTTAAGGATCCTCTAAAGTACCTTCAGATGGGATCCCCAGCACTGAATGTCTCCCTATGCTTAAAAAATAGCACAACCTATAAAGTAATGCACAAAACCAACCTATTAATAGGGTATCACCTTAATTTTGATTATAGTGATGCCCATCTTCAACCTATCATGCTCCTCTTTCTTGTATTAGTTCTGGGCTTCATCCAGATTCCCTTTTTTGTATTTATGTACAATGGTCATTGGCTAATGTTTCAACCGTCATCACTGAGGAGGAGGGCTTAACTGAGCGTCCTCTATCTTATAAGCTCAGTGTTTTATTGTTATGTACCTGGCTTCGGAAATACAAATTCTCAGTTCTGTACATCCTCCTAATATTTCTTATCAGCCTTCTTTTTAAAAGCTTCCTATAAAGGTTAACACTCTCCAAAGAAGAAAGGGACATACTCACCCTCATCTATTACATAATTTTCCAAAGCAATTACAATAGCAACTCAGCAGTCTCAACATGAAGAAGAAAGGGGTACACCTAACTGACAAAAGAACAAAGTTGGAAAACCATGTGCTTATTCAATGCTAAATAAGATGGTGCTCACTAAAGGTGGAGTCTCTTTTAAGCTCAATAGGCTTGGCATAAAGAATTCTATTGTAGTATATTAAATCTGACCATGTCCTGAGAGGCAGTCTGTGCCCAAAATATCAGAACATCCTCCAATGGGATAGTGTCTATTAGGGTTCTTAGTGTGCGGCATCTTTTATCTCACTATGCATTTCGCAAACAAAAAAGGTCCCATAGACCATAAATAAGCAAGAGAAACCAAATCTTTTTTTAATCTTTTTTTTTTTTTTTTAAAAACTCAGGTATTTACAACAAAATTGAACCATAGATAAAACATAATATACACATCAAAAACAAAATTCAAGAACAACCTAAACTAAAGAACAAATTCTGTCCCTCAATGGCCATAATGCTAAACCTAACACTATCATTCACCCCCAAACTAAAGCCTTAAACTAATCCTTAGGCTGTCTCTGTTTATCTATCCAAGACACACCAACCAGCCTTGCATTTACAATCCCTTTAAGGTAAGCTCCACTGCATTACACTAAGGATATGAGCAAAGATGCCATGTCTCAATTTCCTTAAAGGGATACTAAACCCAAATGTTAGCCTACATTTAGCCACCAATCAGCAAGCACTACCCAGGTTCTGAACCAAAAATGGACTGGCTCTTGTGCTTACATTCCTGCTTTTTCAAATAAAGATAGCAAGAGAACGAAGCAAAATTGATAATAGGAGTAAATTAGAAAGTTGCTTAAAATTGCATTCTCTATCTGAATCATGAAAGAAAAAAAAAAAAATTTAATTTAGTGTCCCTTTAATTAAACTTAGGGTGATTAAACTTAGAATAATGTGCATAAATGTAATCATTTAAGAAACCCATGCACTTGTGTATGAAAAAAAACTGCTTGTTCCAGAGCCGAGGCTCTTCTCATTTTACTATAGTTCTTCAGTGCCAAAAAACGATGGAACTCTACTCTGAGCAAGTGAAACCAATTAACCCTGTATGTATTTTAATTACCTCCACTTACCAAAAACGTAACAACTGATGTATACTGCAAAAAATTAAACAGAACCAAAAAGCCAAATTCAAAACATAAGAATCTCAACCAATTTCCAAATCCAAAACATTTCAATCTAATAGTAATCTTTCTATACAGCACTAATCTCCCAGTGAAAAAATAGAAAAATAATGTAATCATCATTAGCATAGCCCTACATCATAAGCATCTTGCATAGGTATCTATCATCAACAAAATACAAATGCATGGGTTCTCAGTGTAACAGGTAACAAGACTACACCAGGATTTTCCTTACTACTGTTAGGGTGCTTACATACAAATAATTTGCAAACATATAAAATAACAGTTAAAAATGAACAGAGCATCTAGAATTAATGAACGTGCAGTGGGTTGTAGTTTCTTTGTTTACCAAGAAGACCACCGCCAAGATGAAGATAAGAAGACCGCCACCGGGGGTGAAGATGGACCATCGCCAGGATGAAGATGGAGAGCTACCGCCCAGATTCATCTTTGGCGAGTATCATCTTCGGGGATTAGTATTAGGTTTTTTTTGGGCGGGTTTTATTTTTTAGATTTTTTTTTATTATTATTATTATTATTTTATGGGCAGCAAAAGAGTTAAATGCCCTTTTAAAGGGACATTAAACACTTTGAGATTGTAATGTAAAATGATTAATCGTATGCATAAAAAAAACCTCTACAATGTACTTTTATTATTTATTTTGTTCCCTTTTCCTGTAATTCCATTCTGAATTTGTGAGCTTTGCGGTTCCTGTTAGAAATGTTATATTCCACAAAGCCATTGGCTGCACACTCTAGTGACCTATTTATAACTGTTCCTAATTGGCCACAGCAGAGAAGGTAATCTAAGTTACAACATGGCAGCTCCCAATGTTTTATAGACACTAAAACTTTACACTTATTTTGTCAGTATTTAAACAGCTAATGAAACTTTTTAAAAAAATCCATCTACAGGTTATTCTCAGACTAATCTTGTCTTTGAATGCCTTATTCTATCTAGCATTTATTTAGGCCTAGATTTGGAGTTCGGCGGTAAAAGGGCTGTTAACGCTCCGAGGGCTTTTTTCTGGCCGCACCATAAAATTAACTCTGGTATCGAGAGTTCAAACAAATGCTGCGTTAGGCTCCAAAAAAGGAGCGTAGAGCATTTTTACCGCAAAAGCAACTCTCGATACCAGAGTTGCTTACGGACGCGGCCGGCCTCAAAAACGTGCTCGTGCACGATTCCCCCATAGGAAACAATGGGGCTGTTTGAGCTGAAAAAAAACCTAACACCTGCAAAAAAGCAGCGTTCAGCTCCTAACGCAGCCCCATTGTTTGCTATGGGGAAACACTTCCTACGTCTGCACCTAACACTCTAACATGTACCCCGAGTCTAAACACCCCTAGCCTTACACTTATTAACCCCTAATCTGCCGCCCCCGCTATCGCTGACCCCTGCATATTTTTTTAAACCCCTAATCTGCCGCTCCGTAAACCGCCGCCACCTACGTTATCCCTATGTACCCCTAATCTGCTACCCCTAACACCGCCGACCCCTATATTATATTTATTAACCCCTAACCTGCCCCCCACAACGTCGCCGACACCTGCCTACACTTATTAACCCCTAATCTGCCGAGCGGACCTGAGCGCTACTATAATAAAGTTATTAACCCCTAATCCGCCTCACTAACCCTATCATAAATAGTATTAACCCCTAATCTGCCCTCCCTAACATCGCCGACACCTAACTTCAATTATTAACCCCTAATCTTCCGATCGGAGCTCACCGCTATTCTAATAAATGGATTAACCCCTAAAGCTAAGTCTAACCCTAACACTAACACCCCCCTAAGTTAAATATAATATTTATCTAACGAAATAAATTAACTCTTATTAAATAACTTATTCCTATTTAAAGCTAAATACTTACCTGTAAAATAAATCCTAATATAGCTACAATATAAATTATAATTATATTATAGCTATTTTAGGATTAATATTTATTTTACAGGCAACTTTGTAATTATTTTAACCAGGTACAATAGCTATTAAATAGTTAAGAACTATTTAATAGTTACCTAGTTAAAATAATAACAAATTTACCTGTAAAATAAATCCTAACCTAAGTTATAATTAAACCTAACACTACCCTATCAATAAAATAATTAAATAAACTACCTACAATTACCTACAATTAACCTAACACTACACT
This sequence comes from Bombina bombina, assembly GCF_027579735.1. Lineage (NCBI taxonomy): Eukaryota > Metazoa > Chordata > Amphibia > Anura > Bombinatoridae > Bombina > Bombina bombina. The sequence goes on along the minus strand of NC_069507.1, from coordinate 62,034,170 downwards.
ATCAATAAATTAATTAAACACAATTCCTACAAATAAATACAATTAAATAAACTAGCTAAAGTACAAAAAATAAAAAAGAACTAAGTTACAGAAAATAAAAAAATATTTACAAACATAAGAAAAATATTACAACAATTTTAAACTAATTACACCTACTCTAAGCCCCCTAATAAAATAACAAAGCCCCCCAAAATAAAAAATTCCCTACCCTATTCTAAATTAAAAAAGTTACAAGCTCTTTTACCTTACCAGCCCTGAACAGGGCCCTTTGCGGGGCATGCCCCAAGAATTTCAGCTCTTTTGCCTGTAAAAAAAACCATACAATACCCCCCCCCAACATTACAACCCACCACCCACATACCCCTAATCTAACCCAAACCCCCCTTAAATAAACCTAACACTAAGCCCCTGAAGATCTTCCTACCTTGTCTTCACCATCCAGGTATCACCGATCCGTCCTGGCTCCAAGATCTTCATCCAACCCAAGCGGGGGTTGGCGATCCATAATCCGGTCCAGAAGAGGCTCCAAAGTCTTCCTCCTATCCGGCAAGAAGAGGACATCCGGACCGGCAAACATCTTCTCCAAGCGGCATCTTCGATCTTCTTCCATCCGGAGCGAAGCGGCAGGATCCTGAAGACCTCCAGCGCGGAACATCCATCCGGACCGATGACTGAACGACGAATGACTGTTCCTTTAAGGGACATCATCCAAGATGGCGTCCCTCGAATTCCGATTGGCTGATAGGATTCTATCAGCCAATCGGAATTAAGGTAGGAATTTTCTGATTGGCTGATGGAATCAGCCAATCAGAATCTAGTTCAATCCGATTGGCCGATCCAATCAGCCAATCAGATTGAGCTCGCATTCTATTGGCTGATCGGAACAGCCAATCGGATTGAACTTGATTCTGATTGGCTGATTCCATCAGCCAATCAGAAAATTCCTACCTTAATTCCGATTGGCTGATCCGATCAGCCAATAGAATGCGAGCTCAATCTGATTGGCTGATTGGATCGGCCAATCGGATTGAACTAGATTCTGATTGGCTGATTCCATCAGCCAATCAGAAAATTCCTACCTTAATTCCGATTGGCTGATAGAATCCTATCAGCCAATCGGAATTCGAGGGACGCCATCTTGGATGACGTCCCTTAAAGGAACAGTCATTCGTCGTTCAGTCATCGGTCCGGATGGATGTTCCGCGCTGGAGGTCTTCAGGATCCTGCCGCTTCGCTCCGGATGGAAGAAGATCGAAGATGCCGCTTGGAGAAGATGTTTGCCGGTCCGGATGTCCTCTTCTTGCCGGATAGGAGGAAGACTTTGGAGCCTCTTCTGGACCGGATTATGGATCGCCAACCCCCGCTTGGGTTGGATGAAGATCTTGGAGCCAGGACGGATCGGTGATACCTGGATGGTGAAGACAAGGTAGGAAGATCTTCAGGGGCTTAGTGTTAGGTTTATTTAAGGGGGGTTTGGGTTAGATTAGGGGTATGTGGGTGGTGGGTTGTAATGTTGGGGGGGGGGTATTGTATGTTTTTTTTTACAGGCAAAAGAGCTGAAATTCTTGGGGCATGCCCCGCAAAGGGCCCTGTTCAGGGCTGGTAAGGTAAAAGAGCTTGTAACTTTTTTAATTTAGAATAGGGTAGGGAATTTTTTATTTTGGGGGGCTTTGTTATTTTATTAGGGGGCTTAGAGTAGGTGTAATTAGTTTAAAATTGTTGTAATATTTTTCTTATGTTTGTAAATATTTTTTTATTTTCTGTAACTTAGTTCTTTTTTATTTTTTGTACTTTAGCTAGTTTATTTAATTGTATTTATTTGTAGGAATTGTGTTTAATTAATTTATTGATAGTGTAGTGTTAGGTTAATTGTAGGTAATTGTAGGTAGTTTATTTAATTATTTTATTGATAGGGTAGTGTTAGGTTTAATTATAACTTAGGTTAGGATTTATTTTACAGGTAAATTTGTTATTATTTTAACTAGGTAACTATTAAATAGTTCTTAACTATTTAATAGCTATTGTACCTGGTTAAAATAATTACAAAGTTGCCTGTAAAATAAATATTAATCCTAAAATAGCTATAATATAATTATAATTTATATTGTAGCTATATTAGGATTTATTTTACAGGTAAGTATTTAGCTTTAAATAGGAATAAGTTATTTAATAAGAGTTAATTTATTTCGTTAGATAAATATTATATTTAACTTAGGGGGGTGTTAGTGTTAGGGTTAGACTTAGCTTTAGGGGTTAATCCATTTATTAGAATAGCGGTGAGCTCCGATCGGAAGATTAGGGGTTAATAATTGAAGTTAGGTGTCGGCGATGTTAGGGAGGGCAGATTAGGGGTTAATACTATTTATGATAGGGTTAGTGAGGCGGATTAGGGGTTAATAACTTTATTATAGTAGCGCTCAGGTCCGCTCGGCAGATTAGGGGTTAATAAGTGTAGGCAGGTGTCGGCGACGTTGTGGGGGGCAGGTTAGGGGTTAATAAATATAATATAGGGGTCGGCGATGTTAGGGCAGCAGATTAGGGGTACATAGGGATAACGTAGGTGGCGGCGATTTGCGGTCGGAAGATTAGGGGTTAATTATTTTAAGTAGCTGGCGGCGACGTTGTGGGGGGCAAGTTAGGGGTTAATAAATGTAATACAGGGGTCGGCGGGGTTAGGGGCAGCAGATTAGGGGTACATAAGTATAACGTAGGTGGCGGTCGGCAGATTAGGGGTTAAAAATTTTAATCGAGTGGCGGCGGTGTGGGGGGACCTCGGTTTAGGGGTACATAGGTAGTTTATGGGTGTTAGTGTACTTTAGGGTACAGTAGTTAAGAGCTTTATAAACCGGCGTTAGCCAGAAAGCTCTTAACTCCTGCTATTTTCAGGCGGCTGGAATCTTGTCGTTAGAGCTCTAACGCTCACTTCAGAAACGACTCTAAATACCAGCGTTAGAAAGATCCCATTGAAAATATAGGCTACGCAAATGGCGTAGGGGGATCTGCGGTATGGAAAAGTCGCGGCTGAAAAGTGAGCGTTAGACCCTTTAATCACTGACTCCAAATACCAGCGGGCGGCCAAAACCAGCGTTAGGAGCCTCTAACGCTGGTTTTGACGGCTACCGCCGAACTCCAAATCTAGGCCTTAGTGTTTAATGTCCCTTTAAAGGCAATTTTTAGAGTAGTTTTTTTTGTAAGATATCTTTTTTTAGGGGGGTTACTTGTAGGTTACTTAAGGGCAATGCCCTACAAAAGGCCCTTTAAAGGGCTATTGCTGTAATAATTAATTTATTATTAGTATAGTTTTTTATTTTCGAGTGGGTTTCTTAAGTGGGGTTTTAGAATAGGCATTCTATTCAGTTTTTTTATTTTTGGTAATTTTTTGTTTTCCGTAATGGTAGTTTTTTTTGTAATGGTAGGCTTTTGGGATATTTCAGTAATGTTAGGTATTTTATTTGTCACTAATGTTAGGTTTTTTAATTTTTCAAGTAAGGTTAGGTTTTTAATTTTCTCAGGTAAGTATTTTTAGGGGTAACTTAGGGAGTGTTAGGTTAGGGGGGTTAGCTGGTTAGGGGGTTTAGATGTTAGTGGGTTACTTTGCAATGGCGGTTGTGACGGTTTAGGGGTTAATAGTATAGTGGGTTACTTTGTGTTGGGGTTTGTGGCAGTTTAGGGGTTAATAGTATAGTGGGTTACTTTGTGGTGGGGGTTGTGGCGGTTTAGGGGTTAATGGTGTAGTGGGTTATGTTGCAATGTGGGGGTGTGGCAGTTTAGGGGTTAATAGTGTAGTGGGGACTTTGCGGTGGGCTATGCGGCAGGTTAGGGGTTATTAGTGTAATGAGCAATCACACTTCACTTGCTACAAATAGTAACTAAAACAAGGAAACAAGAGATCTTGTAGAGTAGCCAGAGGTTGTGACTGCCTATACTTTTAATGGGATTTCCAAATGTATCGTAGCTAACATATCATACAAGTCTTAAAATCAGCACAATGTTCTTAAAAAAAAAAAAAAGCAAAACTATATATTGTTACAATGGGCTATATGAATGGATCATCTACAAAACATTTATGAAAAGAAAAATCTAGTGTCCAATGTCCTTTTAAGAACAGACGGAAGTAGCAAATACAAGTTATTTTACCTACAAGTGTTGTGTAATACGTAAGTAAAAGCTGACTTGCTATCTAACAAAACAAAAAAGTTACTTTTTCCTATAGCCAGCGCTGCGGAATTTGCAGAGCTATACAAATAAATAATAATAATAAAGCTAAATAAAGTTTTACCAACCTTGTGTAATCCAGCTCTATGTCGGTAAAATACCATCTGGGTGGCAACGCTAAGTGTTAGTGCATTGTCTCTCCCTCGTGGCCTTTTGTTGTAAGAAATATTTGTGGCAAATATGAGCTTAAATAGTTGAGTGCTGCTGCTGTTTCTCCTCCACCTCAGGGGGCAGCGCCACTGTATGTACGGTATAGGTTTGTGTGTACGCAAATGCGTATTTGGGTTATATGCTGCTTTAGGGACATTCTGTTGTACCAATACCTCTTAGTCCTGATTCTAACTTCCCTTCACTCCATTTTTTCCCCTATTTATTACTGCCTAGTTTTCTGTAGCTACAAACCTGAGTAGACTTTAACTATGTGTTTAAACATAATTAATTTGTGCACTAGCACATTGGAACATTTTATTACTGGACTGTTATCTTATGTCCCTTTGATCTGACTCTGCTAATCTGACTTGAAGGATCTGAAACAGTTAATATTTGTCACCAGCAAAAGGGTAAAGATAGTTTTTCAGGATGCTGCAAGTATCTAGAGCGCTGTAGGTGGGAAGAGGTTAATCATCCTTTGGCTCAGTTACATATTCTTGTGGTTTCATAAAACAAATGTAATGAGAAGTTGCTCTGCATAGTTCTGCTCCTCTCCTGAAGACAGAGAGCATCTACTCAGCGCTGAGGCATGAGATCCCGCCTGCTGACCCCCTCCTGACTGTACAATGCTTTGTCTCACTGACTTACTGATTGATCTGAACACTCATATCCCCATGACTCACTACAGCTACACAAAGCAGTTTCTTATTAAAACATATTTGTGGAGAGAAAGATACCAACAGTAACATTAATTTAACTCCACAGGTGCTGTAGATACTGACTTTGCTTCAACTATGTTTTTAAAGGAACAGTCTACAATAACATTTTTATTGTTTAAAAGGATAGATAATCCCTTTATTACCCATTCCCCAGTTTTGCACAACCAACACAGTTATAGTAATATACTTTTTACCTCTGTGATCACCTTGTATCTAAGCATCTTCTGATTTCATTACTTTTTATGTATTATCTATTGACTTGCATTTTAGCTGTGTTGTGCAGAACCCACGTGCATGTCACATGAACTAGCAGTCTCCTGTTGTGAAAAGCTAATAAAAAAGCGTGTGATAAGAGGCTGTCTGTAGTGGCTTAGAAACAGGCAGAAATGTAGAGGTTTTAAAGCTAAAAAGTAAATTAATATAACAATGTTGGTTGTGCAAAGCTGGGGAATGGGTATTAAAGGCATTGTTTATCTTTTTAAACAATAACAATTTTAGTGTAGACTGTCCCTTTAAGCACAGCTTTTATTTTGTTGTGGCCCCAAAATGTTATCAATAAGTTAAAGGAGAGATGAAAGTTATAGATGGAACATGCAGTTTTAAGACCTTTAAATTAATATCTGTTATCAAATTTACTTTGTTCTCTTGGTATCCTCAGCACTGCAGCAGGTATGCACTTCTATCAGCTAGCTAGTAACTGGTGGCTACACACTTTTGTCTCTTGTCATTGACTCACCAAATGTGCTCAACTAGCTCACAGTAGTGCATTGCTGCTCTGGAGCAGTTTTGTCTGTTAATACTACCACCTATATTAAAAATATAAATACTTTTGTATTGTCTAAAGAAAAGTGATATTAACAAAAATCAGTATCAGCCCAAAAGGGGGGGTGAGCAGGGTAGTGACAGATATTAAATTGTTCATTTTCAGTTTCTTAGCCTTTATGTGTAGACAAAGAGATAAAATAAAGAGGCATGTGTGTATAGAGAAACAGATATGATAAGGATATCGTCTCTTTCTGCAAGCTCAGTCCATTGAAATGGGTTGTGTTTTCAAAGAGCAAAACAAATCGTAAAAAAATCAAAATAAAGGAGTAAATTCTCATATATTTTAGATTGCAGCTGGTTTAACAACTCCATTTAAATGCATTAAGGGGAAAATAAGTTTACAGTAGTTATGTCGCTCTAACTATGACCTAGATTTGGAGTTTGGCTTTAGCCGTGAAAACCAGCGTTAGAGGCTCCTAACGCTGGTTTTAGGCTACCGCCGGTATTTGGAGTCACTCAAAATAGGGTCTAACGCTCACTTTTCAGCCGCGACTTTTCCATACCGCAGATCCCCTTACGTCAATTGCGTATCCTATCTTTTCAATGGGATTTTTCTAACTCCGGTATTTAGAGTCGTTTCTGAAGTGAGCGTTAGACATCTAACGACAAAACTCCAGCCGCAGGAAAAAAGTCAGTAGTTAAGAGCTTTCTGGGCTAACGTCGGTTTCTAAAGCTCTTAACTACTGTACTCTAAAGTACACTAACACCCATAAACTACCTATGTACCCCTAAACCGAGGTCCCCCCACATCGCCGACACTCGAATAAAATTTTTTAACCCCTAATCTGCCGACCGCCACCTACGTTATCCTTATGTACCCCTAATCTGCTCCCCCTAACACCGCCGACCCCTATATTATATTTATTAACCCCTAATCTGCCCCCCTCAACGTCGCCTCCACCTGCCTACACTTATTAACCCCTAATCTGCCGACCGGACCTGAGCGCTACTATAATAAAGTTATTAACCCCTAATCCGCCTCACTAACCCTATAATAAATAGTATTAACCCCTAATCTGCCCTCCCTAACATCGCTGACACCTAACTTCAATTATTAACCCCTAATCTGCCGACCGGAGCTCACCGCTATTCTAATAAATGTATTAACCCCTAAAGCTAAGTCTAACCCTAACACTAACACCCCCCTAAGTTAAATATAATTTACATCTAACGAAATTAATTAACTCTTATTAAATAAATTATTCCTATTTAAAGATAAATACTTACCTGTAAAATAAATCCTAATATAGCTACAATATAAATTATAATTATATTATAGCTATTTTAGGATTTATATTTATTTTACAGGTAACTTTGTATTTATTTTAACCAGGTACAATAGCTATTAAATAGTTAAGAACTATTTAATAGCTAAAATAGTTAAAATAATTACAAATTTACCTGTAAAATAAATCCTAACCTAAGTTACAATTAAACCTAACACTACACTATCAATAAATTAATTAAATACAATTCCTACAAATAAATACAATTAAATAAACTAGCTAAAGTACAAAAAATAAAAAAGAACTAAGTTACAAAAATAAAAAAATATTTACAAACATAAGAAAAATATTACAACAATTTTAAACTAATTACACCTACTCTAAGCCCCCTAATAAAATAACAAAGCCCCCCAAAATAAAAAAAAAACCCTACCCTATTCTAAATTACTAAAGTTCAAAGCTCTTTAACCTTACCAGCCCTGAACAGGGCCCTTTGCGGGGCATGCCCCAAGAAGTTCAGCTCTTTTGCCTGTAAAAAAAAACATACAATACCCCCCCCCAACATTACAACCCACCACCCACATACCCCTAATCTAACCCAAACCCCCCTTAAATAAACCTAACACTAAGCCCCTGAAGATCTTCCTACCTTATCTTCACCCTGCCAGGTTCACCGATCCGTCCTGAAGAGCTCCTCCGATGTCCTGATCCAAGCCCAAGCGGGGGGCTGAAGAGGTCCATGATCCGGCTGAAGTCTTCATCCAAGCGGGAGCTGAAGAGGTCCATGATCCGGATGAAGTCTTCATCCAAGCGGGAGCTGAAGAGGTCCATGATCCGGATGAAGTCTTCATCCAAGCGGGAGCTGAAGAGGTCCATGATCCGGATGAAGTCTTCTATCAACTGCATCTTCAATCTTCTTTCTTCCGGATCCATCTTGCAGACCTCCGACGTGGAACATCCTCTTCTCCCGACGCCTACTAGCCGAATGACGGTTCCTTTAAGGGACGTCATCCAAGATGGCATCCCTCGAATTCCGATTGGCTGATAGGATTCTATCAGCCAATCGGAATTAAGGTAGGAATATTCTGATTGGCTGATGGAATCAGCCAATCAGAATCAAGTTCAATCCGATTGGCTGATCCAATCAGCCAATCAGATTGAGCTCGCATTCTATTGGCTGATCGGAACAGCCAATAGAATGCGAGCTCAATCTGATTGGCTGATTGGATCAGCCAATCGGATTGAACTTGATTCTGATTGGCTGATGGAATCAGCCAATCAGAATATTCCTACCTTTATTCCGATTGGCTGATAGAATCCTATCAGCCAATCGGAATTCGAGGGACGCCATCTTGGATGACGTCCCTTAAAGGAACCGTCATTCGGCTAGTAGGCGTCGGGAGAAGAGGATGTTCCGCGTCGGAGGTCTGCAAGATGGATCCGGAAGAAAGAAGATTGAAGATGCAGTTGATAGAAGACTTCATCCGGATCATGGACCTCTTCAGCTCCCGCTTGGATGAAGACTTCATCCGGATCATGGACCTCTTCAGCTCCCGCTTGGATGAAGACTTCATCCGGATCATGGACCTCTTCAGCTCCCGCTTGGATGAAGACTTCAGCCGGATCATGGTCCTCTTCAGCCCCCCGCTTGGGCTTGGATCAGGACATCGTAGGAGCTCTTCAGGACGGATCGGTGAACCTGGCAGGGTGAAGATAAGGTAGGAAGATCTTCAGGGGCTTAGTGTTAGGTTTATTTAAGGGGGGTTTGGGTTAGATTAGGGGTATGTGGGTGGTGGGTTGTAATGTTGGGGGGGGTATTGTATTTTTTTTTTTACAGGCAAAAGAGCTGAACTTCTTCCACAAAGGGCCCTGTTCAGGGCTGGTAAGGTTAAAGAGCTTTGAACTTTAGTAATTTAGAATAGGGTAGGGCATTTTTTTATTTTGGGGGGCTTTGTTATTTTATTAGGGGGCTTAGAGTACGTGTAATTAGTTTAAAATTGTTGTAATATTTTTCTTATGTTTGTAAATATTTTTTTATTTTTTGTAACTTACTTCTTTTTTATTTTTTGTACTTTAGCTAGTTTATTTAATTGTATTTATTTGTAGGAATTGTATTTAATTAATTTATTGATAGTTTAGTGTTAGGTTAATTGTAGGTAATTGTAGGTAGTTTATTTAATTAATTTATTGATAGTGTAGTGTTAGGTTTAATTGTAACTTAGGTTAGTATTTATTTTACAGGTAATTTTGTAATTATTTTAACTATTTTAGCTATTAAATAGTTCTTAACTATTTAATAGCTATTGTACCTGGTTAAAATAAATACAAAGTTACCTGTAAAATAAATATTAATCCTAAAATAGCTATAATATAATTATAATTTATATTGTAGCTATATTAGGATTTATTTTACAGGTAAGTATTTATTTTTAAATAGGAATGATTTATTTAATAAGAGTTAATTAATTTCGTTAGATGTAAATTATATTTAATTTAGGGGGGTGTTAGTGTTAGGGTTAGACTTAGCTTTAGGGGTTAATACATTTATTAGAGTAGCGGTGAGCTCCAGTCATCAGATTAGGGGTTAATAATTGAAGTTAGGTGTCGGCGATGTTAGGGAGGGCAGATTAGGGGTTAATACTATTTATTATAGGGTTAGTGAGGTGGATTAGGGGTTAATAACTTTATTATAGTAGCGCTCAGGTCCGCTCGGCAGATTAGGGGTTAATAAGTGTAGGCAGGTGGAGGCGACGTTGTGGGGGGCAGATTAGGGGTTAATAAATATAATATAGGGGTCGGCGATGTTAGGGAAGCAGATTAGGGGTACATAGGGATAATGTAAGTAGCGGCGGTTTACGGAGCGGCAGATTAGGGGTTAATAATAATATGCAGGGGTCAGCGATAGCGGGGGCGGCAGATTAGGAGTTAATAAGTGTAAGGTTAGGGGTGTTTAGACTCGGGGTACATGTTAGAGTGTTAAGTGCAGACGTAGGAAGGGTTACCGCATACCAACAATGGGGCTGCGTTAGGAGCTGAACGCGGCTTTTTTGCAGGTGTTTGGGTTTTTTTCAGCTCAAACAGCTCCATTGTTTCCTATGGGGGAATCGTGCACGAGCACGATTTTGAGGCTGGCCGCATGCGTAAGCAACTCTGGTATCGAGAGTTGAAGCTGCGTTAAATATGCTCTACGCTCCTTTTTTGGAGCCTAACGCAGCCATTCTGTGGACTCTCAATACCAGAGTTATTTTTATGGTGCGGCCAGAAAAAAGCCGGCGTTAGTTTTTCGGGTCGTTACCGACAAAACTCCAAATCTAGCCGTATGTGTTTAATCACTTTGCAGGGGTGAAACAGATTGTTATGTGAAAGTAACAGTGCAATAATAAAATAAGTTACATATTAACATATTAGAGCATCACAAAAGTAAAATTTTTACTTTTATATCCATTTAAGCAGTCTACACTAAAAGGCAATGTCATTACAATTACCTTAAAAAGACATGGAAAACTATTTTTTTTTCTTGCATGATTCAGATAGAGAAACAAAATTTACTTCTATTATGCAATTTGCTTCATTTTTTAGGTATCCTTTGTTGAAGAAATAGCAATGCACATGGGTGAGCCAATAACAGGAGACATCTATGTGCAGCCACCAATCAGCAGCTCTTGAGCCTATTTAGATATGCTTTTCAACAAAGGATATCAAGAGAATGAAGCAAATTAGATAATAGAAGTAAATTGGAAAGTTTTGTAAAATTTTCTGAATCGTGAATGAAAAAATGTGGGTTTCATGTCCCTTTAAGTAAGAGAACTAGAGAAAGGGTATTAAATGGATGCAATAGAACCCTAATTGTTGGGAAAATACAGTAGGGGAATTGAAAACTGCCTTTGATATGTGGAAGGTCATATTGAGGATTAATCAAGCTTGTACCTCAGAAAGAAATATAAGCAGACTACATTGGGCTTCTGTTTTTTATCTGCTGACAGAATCTAGGTCTTTATGTTACCTCAAGTACAGCGGTGCACAGACATTTAGTTTTATTTTCGCTCATACCTTGGCAGTCTCTAGGTCTTTTTGATGCCTGTTAAAAGGGTATTTATATATGTAGTGAATTAAAGGGACAGAAAACCCTAAAATGTCTTTGCTGAAGGAGTAGCATTAAACTACTGGCAGTTATCTGAACACATCTAGTTAGCCAATCAAAAGACAAATGTGTGCAGGCACAATCAGCAGCTAGCTCCCACTGGTGTATGATATGTGCGTATTCTTTTTCAACAAGGGATACAAAGCATATTTGCAAATAGAAATAAATTTAAAAGTGTTTTTTATTTTAAAAGCATTACAAAACAAACAAATTAAAATGAAAATAAAAATAAAAACTAGAACAGCCAACTATAAAATGCAAAAAGGGAAACCTTAAAAAAGCAAACTAAAATAAAATAAAAATTAAGATGACCTTGCACGCTTTTACATAGCGAGACAAAACCGCAAAAAAAGATTCTTCATGGGGCAACAAAGTCTTTATGTATTCTGAATGCTTGGTATTAATGTAGATGAAAAACTCTGTCCATGCCCGGAAATGCCCACTCTCATTGGTGTCTGCAAGGTCAACAAGACATTTAACCAGCGAGACTACTATACTGTAATAAAACAGATATGGAAATAATTTACCCTTAAAAACATTTACATTACAGTGTTTCAAGTGTGTTTACAATGTTGTTGCAGTTGTTATCGTTTTAACCGCATTGCAATCGGTTTTCCTTTCATGTGCGAGATTTCATGTGTTGGATGCTTAACACAACTATAGATGTAAATGGTAGAAACACCCACTAATGAATGTGTAGAAAATAAAGGCAAATCGATGCTTTAAGGGCCACTAAAGTCAAATTAAAGTTTCAAGATTCAGATAAAGCACACAATTTAAAAAAAACTTTGCAATATACATTCATTATCAAAACGTGCACATTCTTTTCATATGCACAATTTCTGAGGCTCCAGTTCCTACTGAGCATGTGCAAAACTGCAGAGTATATATGTATAATATGCATTTTGTGATTGGCTGACGACTGTCACATGATACAGGGGGAGGGAAAACTGGAAATTTGCTAGAGAATATTCTGCTGCTCATTTAAAATTCAAACTAAGTGTTTTTGTATTGCATTTTTATTGTGTATTTGTCTATTATTAAATTCTTCTGTATTTAGTGGTCCTTTAATGAATTTCAAAAATGATCTCATATTACTAACAAGATCAATCTTTAACCCCGTGAGCAGCTACAAATCTAGCCTAATGTCTTCTGCTACTGAAATAATTTATTTGATTCCTTTTAAAAATAAATGGTAGTACTGCATATACTAGATCCAGTTAGCTATATAATAATAACAATTAGTCCAGATTAATATAACTTTTAAAAGGGAAAAGGTACAGTATTGAAAACATTATGTGCATTAAAGGGGCAGTATAGACCAATTTTCATATAAGTGCAGCCATGTAATAGACACTACTATAAAGAAGAATATGCACAGATACTGATCTAAAAAAAAACAGTATAAAAACTTTTAAAAACTTACTTAGAAGCTCCCAGTTTAGCACTGTTGAAAAGGTTAGCTGGAACACCCAGTGAAATTGGCTGGAAAGTAAAAAGAGTAGACACTCCCCCCTCCTCTGCATATTAAAAGACAGATTACATAAACAGGAGCAAGCTGGAGTAGATAGACAACAGTCTACTTCTAGTGATGTCGCGAACATAAAAATTTGGGTTCGCGAACGGCGAACGCTAACTTCCGCAAATGTTCGTGAACGGGCGAACCGGGCGAACCGCCATAGACTTCAGTAGGCAGGCGAATTTTAAAACCCACAGGGACTCTTTCTGGCCACAATAGTGATGGAAAAGTTGTTTCAAGGGGACTAACACCTGGACTGTGACATGCCGGAGGGGGATCCATGGCAAAACTCCCATGGAAAATTACATAGTTGATGCAGAGTCTGGTTTTAATCCATAAAGGGCATAAATCACCTAACATTATAAAATATTAGGAAAAAATGGAAAAAAACACACTTTTTCTAACTTTGACCCCCAAAATCTGTTACACATCTACAACCACCAAAAAACAACCATGCTAAATAGTTTCTAAATTTTGTCCTGAGTTTAGAAATACCCAATGTTAACATGTTCTTTGCTTTTTTTGCTATTTCAAAACCACTTTTTTTCAAAATGAGCGCTAGTTACATTGGAACCCTGATATCTGTCAGGAATACCTGAATATCCCTTGACATGTATATATTTTGTTTTAGAAGACATCCCAAAGTATTGATCTAGGCCCATTTTGGTATATTTCATGCCACCATTTCACCGCCAAATGTGATCAAATTAAAAAAAATTGTTCACTTTTTCACAAACTTTAGGTTTCTCACAGAAATTATTTACAAACAACTTATACAATTATGGTATAAATGGTTGTAAATGCTTCTCTGGGATCCCCTTTGTTCAGAAATAGCAGACTTATATGGCTTTGGCATTGCTTTTTGGTAATTAGAAGGCTGCTAAATGCCACTGCGCACCACACGTGTTTTATGCCCAACAATGAAGGGGTTAATTAGGGAGCATGTAGGGAGCTTGTAGAGTTACTTTTAGCTTAAGTGTAGTGTAGTAGACAACCCAAAGTATTGATCTAGGCCCATTTTGGTATATTTAATGCCACCATTTCACCGCCAAATGCTATCAAATTTAAAAAAAACTTAAATTTTTTCGCAATTTTAGGTTTCTCACTGAAATTATTTACAAACAGCTTGTGCAATTATGGCACAAATGGTTGTAAATGCTTCTCTGGGATCCCCTTTGTTCAGAAATAGCAGACATATATGACTTTGGCGTTGCTTTCTGGTAATTAGAAGGCCGCTAAATGCTGCTGCGCATCACACGTGTATTATGGCTAGCAGTGAAGGGGTTAATTAGGTAGTTTGTAGGGAGCTTGCAGGGTTAATTTTAGCTTTAGTGTAGAGATCAGTCTCCCACCTGACACATCAGACCCCCTGATCCCTCCCAAACAGCTCCCTTCCCTCCCCCACCCCACAATTGACCCCGCCATCTTAAGTACTGGCAGAAAGTCTGCCAGTACTAAAATACAAGGTTTTAAAAAAAAAAAAAAAAATAACTCTCTAACCCTCCCCATCTGCCTTATTGGTGGCCATCTTGGGTACTGGCAGCTGTCTGCTATTATTTCACAGTCAAAAAGTGTTGTTGTTTTTTAAATGTACACTACTGTTACACCAGATATGAGTGGTGGCACTGGGCAAGTGGGCACAGTATACGCTGTGAGCCTGACACACACGCTGGCAGGCAAGCAACTGCAATTAGATTACACAGGGGAAAAAAAAAAGCAGACTGATGCTCTAGCCCTAAAATGGGCTTTTTGGGGTGCTGTCCTTACAGCAGAGATCAGATGAGTCCTAACACTGAATACACTAGCCTAGCTATCGATTTCCCTATTAAATCAGCAGCAGCTACACTGTCCCTCCTCTCACTAAGAATGCAGCTTCCTAATGAATCTAAAATGGATGCTGTCCAGGAGGTGGGAGGGTCTGGGAGGGAGGGTCTGCTGCTGATTGGCTGGAATGTGCCTGCTGACTGTAAGGTACAGGGTCAAAGTTTACTCAATGATGACGAATAGGGGGCGGATCGAACATCGCATATGTTCGCCCGCTGTGGCGAACGCGAACATGCTATGTTCTGCGTGAACTATTCGCCGGCAAACTATTCGCGACATCACTATCTACTTCTAAAACTTTGGGGCTTGGTTAGGAGTCTGAAAATCAGCACAATGTTTTTTAAAAATAAGCAAAACTATACATTTTTACAAAATAAAAAACCTGTATGTGCTATATAAATGGATCATCTACAAAACAAAAAAATCTAGAGTATCATGTCCCTTTAAGAAGATATGAAACACAAAACTTTTATATCATTATAAATGTTCTCTTGTATCCTTTGTTGAAAAGAAGGAGCATGCATGTGTCTGGAGCACTAGATGGTAGCATATGAATGCTTTGAAGAATGCTATATATTTGCAAGAGCACTAGATGGCAGTAGTAATTGCATCATATAGTGCTGCAGACATGTGCATGCTACCTACGCTCTTCAGTAGGGAGGTGCGTTCAGGTCCTTCGTGAAGATCCGAATGCAGAACAATACGGCCGCTCGTGGGATTCGGCTCTTTCGGGGGCTGCATTTATTCTTGTGACAGTTTAACACACTAGGATATGGATTTGTACAGACCTTAGTGTGACTGTGCTAATCTTTCACAAGAATAAATGCTGCTCCGAAAAGAACCGAATCTCATGAGCGGCCGCCTTCTTCTGCATTCAGATACTCACAAAGTTCCTAAATGCACACCTCTACTCTTCAACAAAAGAATACCATAAGAACAAAGCAAATTGTACAATAGAAGTCATCCTAATCATGAAAGAAAAGTTTTGGGTTTCATGTCCCTTTAGTATTCCCATTTTTTCTGCGCATAAGTATAAATCATAGTACCAATGTGATTTTAAAGATTTATATCTCTGGATTTAATTAGCATAATTCCCCAAACCACTACAGGAATGCTCTTTACCTTGTAATATTGATTTCACTTCCAAATTTCATAAAGATTTGGCTAAATATTATTTGGCTATATAAAATGCATTTATTTTTATCTGTTAGTTACTTATTACAGATACAGATTTTCTTAATATTTTCATAGCTTTGTGCAATTTGGATGATAAAGAAAACAGTCAAATGTGTTCTTCCATTAAAATGTTATAAGCATTTATAATATGTATGTGCATGCGCAAACACACTTGTGAAAGCAGAAATCTGTTCTTGTGGTAGGTGCTAGACTAGTCAGGTAGAAGACTTGTAAATTAATTTGTTTTTGTTTTCTTGCATTGTGACTTTCACATGACTAAACCTGCAAATGATTTACTCAGAAAATAAAATAGTTTTAGACAATGTCAACAGTAGATAATAAAAGGCAACCAATTTGTTATTAACATTTCATTTGCTCTTAAAGTTATAAAACATCTATTTGTGTGTTATTTAGCATATGTGGAGTATACATGAGCAAATAAACACAACTTCATTTTTAAAATCATTTACTCTGGAAGCATTTTTTATTTGTTAGCTTTGTTCATCATCAGTTGAGTGCGTCTTTGTAGTTTATTTTTTAGGCGAATTATTCTGGTCTCACCATATGAGTAAGAAGGGGAACCAGATGTGAGCTACTAGCTAGCTCTAAAGGGGATGTAACTGTACCTGGGGGTGCTGGTCTTTTAAACAAGCAATGGATTTTTTCAAGTAGTTTCCATTTAGTGCCTATTAATATTGTATTTTGTTTCATTCAATGTAGTTTAGGGTCACCCTAAAAGTAACAAGGGTAAAGCAGACCTGGGCATATGCCTTAGATAGATTCAAATGCACCTTACCGATGAGACCCAATATATTCATCGTAAGTTTGAGTCTCGCTCTTTAATAGAGAAAAAATGCCTGTTTTATCAGGGAGGATCAGAATAGTATACTATAAACAAATGGCATTTTTCTAATCAGTCCTAGTAGCTTTAGTTCCTGATTTATGCTGTATAATTATTTATGCAAATGTATGCTAATGAGCATGGTCGGTATTTGTTTTCGCAACCCTAACTAGCGCTGACTGGCATCATGAACAAACAAGAAATTATTTTCAAGCTGTTGTTCATTCGAGTGTGTCTCTGTATTTTCTCTTTTTTTTAGGATATGTTATTAGAGAAAATCACAACATACGTGTCAAACTATTGCACAATAAAAAATAAAAAAGTATATTTATTTTTGATTCTTACTTTTTGCAGGATAGAGCTCAGCTAAAGAAAACTAATCCCAATTGTGTTCAATATGAATGTTTATGTACCATGTTACTAGAAGACTATGTTATTGTTACTACTGTTAATCTATTTTAATATAATTTGAATTTCTGATTAATATTGTAATCTTCAGCACTAATCGCCTTATGGAGAATTTTATTACTTTCTGCAAAAAGTACTTTAATTTTATAGCGTTTGTCCAATGATTTCCAGGACTGGAAAGCCTAGGCTGAGGGAACTTGTGGGTGGAGTTGGGGGTATTTAAAGGGATATTTAAATACCTGTCATTCCTCTCCATCTAATTATGGTTGCAACCATTTTGGAACCTAAGTTATACTGCAGGTATCTGAAGGAGTGTTGCAACACATTAGAGGGAGGCTGGAAATAACCTCAATACTATGCGTTATAAAACGCATTTTGGGAGAAAATTACCCAGAACACCCAGCTCTGCCCACAAAATGTGCACAACTTTATCCCACCTACACTAACTCTACTACAAAACACTTGTGAATCCAACCAACATGCCTGAGTCAGGGTAAGTACCTCATCCCCAAAGGGCTGCTTTGGACAAAATAGTGGTGAAACGCGCATCAGACGTTCGCATCTCTGCTCCTTAATAGTATTGGTTCCTATATGATATATGGTGAATAAACTTAATGAAAGAGCACGTGGGCCCTTTATTATTGATGTGTGCTCTGAAAGTATGCATGCATAGCTTATATATTTCTCTTGGAGATGCAGCACAGGGATACCCAGTTTTTTTAAAATAATTATTAAAGGGTACAGAGAAAGAATAGATAGAGTTCTGTTGCTCCATATACTGATACAGTTAATGGGCTCAACAATCTCTCTTTAGATAGTAGTAATGATCTTTTGTACTCATTGCACACTCGGTAATGGGGATAATCGCCCATCTTGTGCTGATCTCATATTGATTATATGTCTTAGATGGGGATACGTTATACAGTTCAGTGAATATAGTTGATCTTTGTTCAATATATCTTTATACACAGTATATTTTCCTTAGGTTTTAGATGTTTATCTATCTTAGCAGTTTTAATAAAAGTTGAGTTTTATTCTTAGGTTTCCCCTTTTCCTCTCACTATATTGGTATGGGGTATACTTTAATGGCTTATTAGCAATCATGTGCAAATATAATGTGCTTATCTTTCCTTTATTTCTATATGACTAGCACTCAAGGTTACCTTTTGTGACTGTGGCAAATTGTAACAATATGATGTATATTGTCTGAATTGCTATTGGTCTCTCTTCTGACAAAGAAATAAAAGTTTATTAAACAAAAACATGGTAAGAGAAACAGGGTGGCAACTCTTCCAATAATGGGAAAAAAACAAATATTAGATGTAGTGCCTATTTTTAACTTATATGAATGTTAAATAGTCTCAGAACAAAAGGATACCTTATATTCAACTAAATTGCATTAAATATTTTATTATATGAAACTTGATGTTACAATATGTGAAAAAAATCGGGTTGATTAAACCTTCACCCGTAAAATCAATAGCTTGTGCAAAACCATCAGATATTTTTAACACATATATAAAACAGACCCGGGTCAATAAAGCATCTTATAATTATGTTAAAAGGTATTTCTTAAAAGGACGTCCTTCTTGCTAAGTGAAAAAAGGAAGAATTTCTAGCAGACTCTGTTTGCAACCTCTATTGGGGTTTGTAATCCCAAAATGCTTTTTCTTATTGTTTGCAAAATATAAGTAGTAGTCAAAGCAAATACCGGTATTGCAAAAATGTTCCAAAAGTTTCTTTACAAAAGCGGGACAGTTGGATCTTTTTGGTGAGCTCACCTTTCTTTCCTTCTATTGCCGATTCAGATGCCCCGTTGTTCTAGCTTCTATATGATTCCCTCCATCTGGTATAATGGCATTGATCATAAAGTCTCAAGTAAGACTTTTTTTTAAAGGGACACTGAACCCAAATTTTGTCATTTGTGATTCAGATAGAGCATGCAATTTTAAGCAACTTTCTAATTTACTCCTATTATCAAATTTTCTTTATTCTCTTGCTATCTTTATTTGAAAAAGAAGGCATCTAAGCTTTTTTTTTGTGTTCAGAACTGTGGACAGCACTTTTTTATTGGTGGATGAATTTATCCACCAATCAGCAAGAACAACCCAGGTTTTTCACCAAAAATGGGCCGGCATCTAATCTTACATTATTACATTTCAAATAAATATACCAAGAGAATGAAGAAAATTTGATAATAGGAGTAAATTAGAAAGTTGCTTAAAATTGCATGTTCTATCTGAATCACAAATAAAAAAAATTGGATTCAGTGTCGCTTTAAGGACCATACATTTCCATTTATTATATTTAATTTAAGTAGAACATTTAATTTTATTAAATCTGATGCTTAATCAGTATTTAAAGGGACACTCAAATCAAAATTAAGTTTAGTTTAGTCACTGAAGCATATATTTTTGCAGAAGCTAGATGCCCTTTTTTATGTGGAATCACAGAATTTGAAAAGCAACATACAAATACCCTTACATTTTCCTACTGATTACAAAATCTCAATCTTCCTAGAAATTTAAATTCAAGTAGTTTTGTTAAAGGGACAGTCAAGTCCAAAAATTTGTTCTCTTGGTATTCTTAGTTGAAAGCTAAACCTAGGAGGTTCATATGCTAATTTCTTAGACCTTGAAGGCCATCTAAATGCATTTTGATAGTTTTTCACCACTAGGGGGCATTAGTTCCTGTGTTTCATATAGATAACATTGAGCTCATGCTTGTTAATTTACCATGGAGACAGCTCTGATTGGCTAAAATGCAAGTGTGTCAAAAGAACTGAAATAAGGGGGCAGTCTGCTGAGGCTTAGATACAAGGTAACTACAGAGGTAAAACGTGTATTATTATAACTGTGCTAGTTATGCAAAACTGGGGAATTGGTAATTAAGGGATTATCTATCTTTTAAAACAACAATAATTCTGGTGTTGACTGTCCCTTTAACTTTACTTCAGAGATTGTATTTAAAGGACCACTAAACATAGTATAATTGCATAATCAGTAAATGCGAATAAGTAGAAAATGCAAATGCACTTAGTTTTAATTTCAGATAAGTAGTAGATTTCTTTCTGACAAATTATACATTTATTTCTATTTTCACTCGCACTGCATCATGTGACAGCCATCAGCCAATCACAAAATGCAAACACATATTGTCTGTGAATCTTGCATATGCTCAGTAGGTGCTATTGCCTCAGAAAATGTGCATATAAAAGATTGTGCACACTTAGAAAATGGAAGTGAATTGGAAAGTAGTTTAAAATTGTGCGCTTTATCTGAATAATAAAAGTTTAAATTGAATTAAGTGTGTTACTTTGTCATGTTACTGTGTCATTTTCCCAGCCTCAGCTACTACTATTTGTAAAGTGATCTTAAAGACCAATAACTACAGCAGATTTGCATAATCAACACATGCATGATAAAAAGATAATGCAATAGCACTTAGTCTGAACTTTTAGTTTTTTAGATTTTTTTCTAACAAATTTCAATGATGTCTTTTTCCACTCCCCCCGTCAGGGCCGTCTTTAATATTGACTGGACCCTGGGCAAATATTTTTTGCCCCCCCCCCCCCCCATGCAATTTCGATCTCCACCCCAACATTCCAAAAAGCAACTAAATCAATTTTTTTTTTTATATAATTATTAGATGATCCACTGTTGGGCTAATCATTTTAAAAAAAATGAAATAAATTGCAATATGTAGAACTGGACCTAAGCAGTACTAATAAGTATAAATTCCTCCACTGTGGATTAATTTAATAAGCTTTTAAATGTGATTCTGGTGTGAGGTTAACTGGTTAAAGAGATTTAGGGCAGCCAACAAGAGCAAAGCAAGGTAAAGACTGAGGAGGAAGCATGGAAGTGCAGACAAATATAAGTTTACTGACTGGAACAGCAGAACTGCTATGGGAAGCTGTAAAATCTGAGACAGAGAAAAAAAAAACTATACAAATAAACCTTACCTTAGTGTGTGAAGTATCAGCATGACATTATACATCAGCCACAGCGGCACATGTCACTTTTTTGCTAGGAACAAGTTCTGATGCAGTGACCTTTTCTGATACAGTGGGATTGGCTGGATGCTGAGTTAGGGCTTAGCATTCAGTGCTCCACAGTGCACATATAAAACAGCACATGGCACTAGCTTGGCATGTCACATGACACCAGCACATTCTGGCACAGTTTCTCGCAAATAAATATAAGCAGAGAACTTTTGACTGTGACAGTATTAGGACTGACTGTGCCCCCCCCCCCCATGTGACATGACATCAGCATTTTGGAATCTTGGGTCCCTCAACAAAGACTAGGCTCTGG
Source organism: Bombina bombina (assembly GCF_027579735.1). Lineage (NCBI taxonomy): Eukaryota > Metazoa > Chordata > Amphibia > Anura > Bombinatoridae > Bombina > Bombina bombina. The sequence continues at coordinate 62,012,810 of NC_069507.1, read as the reverse complement.
GCGGCTGCCCCTTTTGCCCTGTATTAAAGACGGCCCTACCCCCAGTATCATGTGACAGCCATCAGCCAATCACAAATGCATACAGTACCATGTGATAGCCATAAGCCAATCACAAATGCATAAACTGTACGTATATTCTGTGAATTATTGCACATGCTCAGTAGCAGCTGGTGAATCAAAAAGTGTAAATATAAAAAGACTGTGCACATTTTGTTAATGGAAGTAAATTGGAAAGTTGTTTAAAATTGCTGCTCTATCTGAATCATGAAAGTTTAATTTTGACTTGAGTGTCCCTTTAACATCAGTCACAAAATCTTTTTTGACATATGTAAATACTGCTTTTTAATAAATTAATTCTGATAATAAATCAAATATAGTGGAATAAGGATATGTGATTGGTGGTTTATACATTTTTAGTGCAGCGGTGAAGACCCTGGACGTCTGTGTTTTTACATTACTAAAGATGCTCAATCTTATTTCCAAGTCCTGTGTTTCTACAGAAGATTATCTGTCTGTCTGGCTTATTTTCTCACTGTCTCTGGCACCCCCTCAGCACTCAGCCCCTGACTCACTCACTGCCAACACATTCTGCCCACCTCCCAAATGGTTCTCACTTTCTGAAGTTCTGCTGACATTCAGCTACAATTTTAATGAGAACAGAGCTGGGTAAGGGAGTGAACAGAAGGAGTTTATTTTACACATAACCATAGCTGAATACTACTAACCATCTTATTATCACTAAGTATGGAATGTTGTGATTAGATGACTATGATCAAAATTCATATACATTTTAAAATGACAATATAATCTTATTTAGTTTGCAAGGTAAGTCTGTAATTGCCTTACTATTAAATGGCAAGTTAATTCATAGGATATTCACTCACAGGCAGTAACCCATATCCTATATTCTGTGCCACCTACCATGTTTACAATGTACAGAATTTCTAAATAAAATTGATTTTAATACAGGGAGATGAACCGCTCTCTAAAACTGGAATGGGTACATCCCATGCAAATGGCAAAACTCCCAGCTCTGGGTGCTCACAGGCAAAGAGCCTGGGAGGAAATACTAGTGGGAGAAATCACAAAACAATATCAAACACAACAAACAGAATAGCCAGCACTTACTGAGGTGCAGACAGCTCGGCTAAAAACAAAAAGAGTTAGATATAACATTTGGCCAAATGGAGATAAACCTAACAACTGCTCCAAGGACTGAATCCTATCCTAAAGATACATATGCTAACTAACTTACAACCAAACTAAAATGCAAACAAGGTCAATGTGTAATTTTCTAAGACACACATAAAACATGGAGATGGACTACACTTTCACTCTGGAATGGGTAGATAGTACATAAAAGGGACACAAGCTGTGTTTATTTAAGTAAGAGCTTGTCTTTCTGTGTGTTTGATACTTTTATGTGATTTGTTTTATATTGGGTTCGCACCCAGGCTTGTTTGTCACTGATTGCAAGCATAACTATATGATGAGCCCTCAGAGCTGAGTTTTGCAGCATGGAAAGTCTACCCATTCCTTTTTGAGCATGTAGTCCACATCCATGTTTTGCATGTGTCTAGGAAAATTACAAATTGACTGTCACCCTTGTGCAAATTTCAGTTTTGTTACATACAGGGGTGGAACTACTGGTGGTGCAGCCCTTGCAGTGGCACCGGAGCTGAGTGGGGCAGGGGCCCATCAAACTGCGCATCAGCTTATCATATTTTTGCTCTGATTTTGATTAGAAACATTCTGCTTACTTGGCATATGGTGTATGATACATTTTCAAAAGAATATTAAACTCAAAATGTATTTCATCATACAACTTTGTAATGTACAAAATGAGTTTTTCCATCGGTCCCAAAGAAAATGTAGTGTATCCTGCAGGATCTAGAAACTAATCTTGCAACATGCTACACAGTGGTTGATTGATCACTGCAGGCACTTCTTATACAGCAGAGCTGAAGGGAGAAAGATATTCAAGAAGCATTTCTCTATTTATGCCCCTGGCATGCAAAACAATAATCACTGCAGACTTTTGATAGATGTTATTTACAATACTTGGACTTCCCTATACAGATCAGATCTCCCCCTCCTACAGAACAGTTTCTTTTTATCAAACCTGTCAGGACCCACACACAACTATTTATTAGCTGCATGGCAAGCTATAAAGAGGCCGAGCCCCTCATTTTAAAGTGATTGTAAAGTTTAAAGAATAAAAGCCCAGTTTCTAAAATTAAAAACGGGGGCACTTTAATTCTTTATTTTTACAAACATGATTTTTTTATTTATTTTAAATACCTTCCTTTTCATTAGGGTAAACAGACCTCTGATTCTCCACCCACTTCTCCTTCTGTATTTTGCTGATCGATGACGACTCCAGCTTCCTCCAATCGTTGCGCACTCCCATTGGTGTCAAACTCGTGAGGCACACAACGATTGGAGGAAGCCTGATTTGTCTTTGATATGCAAAATACAGTCGGAGAAGCTGGTTGAGAATCAGCAGTTTGTTAACCCTAACAAAATGTTTTTTTGTTTTTTTTTAAAAAAAGCGTATTTGTAAAGTTTAATGAATTAAAATTCCCCTGTTTTTAAGAGTATTGTTAGATACTTGGCTTTAATTCTTTAAACTTTACAAGCTTCCAAGTAAGTTTTCAAACAGTTTTATACTGGATTTTTCTACTACTGATACCCTAATTGTGCTCTTATTGGGGTTGAAGTTATGTGACCATGTTGCGCACTTGTAATGAGTGTGGATGTATCTAACCACCTAAAAGAATCATCCCCCCTAGTAATCGTACAGAGAGAGCATAATGCTGGCCCTTTTGTTTACCCCACAGTTGACAGGGATAATCAACTATACTCTGTCTATCCAATAAATTGTAAGAAATGGTTTTATTCTCGTTTGCATCTAGTAGTTTAGCATCGCCTAGTCATTGGTCACCAGTTCATGTCTATTTGATTAATTTTCAGCTTTCTCCTAAACTCACGCACCCTCCCACTTATGTGGATATTCTAAATTTAGCAGGATAAGCTGTACCTATGCATACTTATTCATAACGCTCCAGGCAATTTCCAAGCAATGTCCAAAAGAAGCCCATTTTGTTTTCGTTTCTTGTTATTTTCCATTATTTCAGCATTCATAAGTGACCCCTACTACACCCCCCTATTATTACACGCTAGTGTTAAAGGCCCAAAAGAGGCCATTAGTTCTTATAAGGGGATTTTATATTCAAAAGCTTTGACACCTGAAAGTAGGGGATACTTTTGTTAGATTTGCTACCTTGGTTGGTTTATTATATCCCCTCTAAATAAAATTAAAAATGAGGATACTACTGTTAATAAATGCCTATTTGAAA